>NC_058131.1:90000018-90040253 GCF_016433145.1 Gracilinanus agilis
TAGGTTCTCCCTTCTGGGGGGGGTCTTTGGGCAAAGTCTGGAAGGCTACTTGTCCAGTATGTTGTAAAGAGGATTCTTGTTCAGCTCAGGGCTGGCCTTTCTGTCTGGGATTCTTGGACCCTGGGTGGGTGAGGGGTGCGAGAAGAGCCCAAAAGAGGAAGGAGGTAAAGCCAGGCTTCTGCTTCCTCCAACTTGTGCCAAGAGTTGGCTCCGGGCCTCGCAGCCCAAGGTCTGGCTGTTTTCTTCCCCTTGCAGTCTGGGTAGCCTTTCTACCTCCCTCCTGGACTTTTCTGCACGTTAGTCGAGGGTGGCCTCCCCTCTTTCTGCCTGGAGCCAAGAAGCCCAGAAGAAACGTTCCTTCTGAGGCTCTGGGTGGCTTTCCACTGGGTGTGTGGGGGGTAGGGGCCGGGCTGTGCGTCCCAAGGCGGAGGCTCTCCCTGTCTCGGGACACAGCTGGCCATCCGAGATTCCCATCTAGCTGGGTTTGGCTGGCCAATTGGGAGAGTCCCAGAGGAGACCAGCTCAGTAGGACTCTGGGAAGAGATCGGCTCTTTGGTGTCTGTTAAACTGGCGGTTAGTTGTCGGCCCCGTTATCAGCCCCTTATCTGCCGCCTCTCAATCCTGCTGTTACACCATCGTTCCCAACCGCCCCTGTGGTCCCCCCAAAACAAACCGTTACTTTGTTTCCGTTCCTAGTGGGGGGGGGGGAGGGATGAGGAAGAGGCTGGCCGGAGAGGGAACTGTCTGTTTAATTAATCATTCCAGGGCCCTGGGAAGCTCATTAAAAGCATTTCCACCTCTTCCTTGCACCGAGCTTAGCCCAGGCCAAGCCCCAGGAGCAGAAATGCGCTTTCACACGGACACCGAGGGCCTGGGCCTTCCGTGGGCAGCCTTGCCCCGCGGTCAGGGCCGAGCACCAGGCGGACGTGTGTGCGTGGCTGAGTGGACACGATCGGCTGCCATAGGCAAGCCCTGGGCTGTGTCCGCGCGTGCGTGCCCCGTGCGTGTCCCCTGCCCGTGTCCGTCTGACGGAACCTGTGTGTCCTGCCTGTGGCGGTGTGTGAAGGGTGCTGCGGGGGTTTCTAATTCTTCCTAATTACCAGCCGCGGAGAAATTTAAGAGGCTCGGAGCAAAGGTCGAACTCCACCTGTTTATATTCCATTTCATTTTCTGACAGTTCCCACAATGGTACAGATAAGTAAGAGATTAGGGCAATCTTTTCTAATTAAGGTAATTAAAAAACAGCTATTATTGCACCTTTCATCTGAATGGGAAAATATTTACTTGTCCAAACTGCAGGACCTTAAAAGCCTTTCAGGAGGTCTGTTTGGACACACCCTACATGCCACCTCCGGTGCCCTCCCTGCTGGAAAAAGGCCTGATTTTCTTTGAGAATAGTAAGGCCCTAGATGGGAGTCCCCGTGTGTGGCGAGCAGGAATGGGAAGTGCCACTGGCCGGGTTTACAGCAAACAGACTCTGGCCAGATCCTTGCCAAGCATTTTTCACCCAGGCCGGGGAGGAGGAAAGTTTGCTGATCAGCCCGGGTGACTTGCCCTTTTGTATTTTTTATTTGGTAAATCTGGTTTTTTGTTCCTTCTCTTTTCCCTTTATCCACTCTGGGGCAGCTCCGCAGCCCTGGACAATCCCAAAGCCGTTTGCCCCAAGGAAGAGTAAATGCAATTTATGAGAGCACTGAAGAGCAGAATAAACGTGTACTTAAAGCAACTCTAGCTGAGAGATGAGGGGTGATACCGTATTTCCAATTGGGATCTCCGGCCGGAGATAATGGCCTAAATTTCCTGTGTTGGTCTCCTAGTGGAGCTACCATGGGAAATGGGGTCTAGGCTTCAATCTTTAAAGCATCACTAAGGACCCAATGGGTTGCTCTAGCCTGGGAGAGATCCTGGAAGGCAAAGTTTTTCATTGAGGGTGAAAATACCCTAATGAGCCTGGAAATGTGCCTTTTTTTGAGATGGGAGCTTCTGGGCAGGGCTGAGGAAAGAGGCACAGAGCAGAGCCTACAAGGGTTTATTCAGAAACATCACCAGGGCCATGGATATTATGAAGGTTGGATAAATCCATGATATGAGAGGAGGGGTGACTGGAGGTTCACCACCTCCTGGGTGGTCAAAGGGGTGAGGCAGAAATGCCCTCCTCTCTCCTCAGGCATAGTCTCTCACAGTGGATTTAAGATTCTGTGCCTCCATGGCAGAGGTTTAAGCTTCTGCATGCTAATCTAATTTATAGGCTGTTCCTCTAATCCTCTGACTGTGAAATGAAAGTATATTCTGGGAACTGGTTCCAGAAACATCAAGGCCAGCTGCCCTTAGGAGAAGGGCCACATTCCTGTCAACTTTCCTTCTCTAGTCTAGATCAGTAACTTCATTGTGAACCAAAAGCCCTCAACTTCCCCCCAGGATCTCCTGACTTTTTAAAAATATTATTTTTGTTGATGACTTTTGTTTTTAAATCACATTCATTCCCTCCCCTCTTTTCTTCCCTCCCTGACTTCCATAGAGGCAGCTAGATTTGGCTGTGAATAGAGTCCAGGTCCAGGAGGTGATGTGGGCTTGCACCAGGCTAGAGGCAGTATCAGGGAAGAGAGGGGGGAGATGCTGTGAGGGGAGAATCGGCAGGACCTGGCTGCTGATCGGATATGGGTAGCGGGACAGGGAAAGAAAGGCAGGAGTTGGATCTGGGTGGCATGGAAGATATTGCTGCTGTCCCCAGAAAAGAGGAAGGCTTTGGGGGAATGATAATGAATTCCGTTTGCCCGTGACTTTGAAGCACTATATACATGTTAGCTATTCTCTTTAAATTTCTAAGGGTTGTAAAGTGTGTTATATATATATATATATATATATATATATAATCTCATTGGTGCCTCACAAGAACCAAGATATTCCCATTTTATAACTAAAGAGACTAAGCCTTGGGTTACTCTATGTGCCAGAGATGGATTTGGACCCAAGTCTTCCTTGACTCCAAGGAGAGCGAGCACTCTATCCACCCTGTTTGTTGCCTTAATGCTATAAGCCAAAGAAACGGAATACCAGTGGTAGAATTTCAGGTGTAGATAGGATAGATTGGGGAGGTTTTTCTTTTCTATTCTTCATATCCTACTTTATAGTTATCTATTAGGGCCACACTGGATTATTACATTTGTTCAGTTGTTTCAGTCATGTCTGATTCTTTATGCCCCATTTGGGGGTTTTCTTGGCAAAGATACTCGAGTCGTTTGCCATTTTCTTCTCTAGTTCACTTTATAGATGAGTAAACAGAGGCAAACGGGGTGAAATGACTTGCCCAGGGTCACATAGCTAATAAGTATATATGACTGGATTTGAACTCAGATCTTGCTGAGTCCAGGCCTAGCACTCTATTCACCTCACCACCTATAAGGGGTTATTATATAGCTTGTCTTATATTTTCAAGATGGGTTGCCTTTCTGAATTTACTACAATCCCACTATCCCCTAGTATTGTCCAGAAGCACATGTTCCATCTCCTATGTGAACTGGAAACACCAAGACATTAAGGTATAGCCTGCCTGCCGTGACACCGATGATGCCCGAAGCCTTGGTGCTTGGTGCAGAGTGACATTTAAAAGGAGACCAATTCAACCAGCAGTTGATGTTATGGGGGAGGATCCATTAACTAGCAGAGAAGAACTGGGGGAAACAACTATGGGAGTGGTTGCCCCCTCCCCACCCCAGGATCCAGGGCTCTAAAACAGTGCAAGCATCCATATCTGAGTCATCTAATGAATGGGGACAAGAGAACAATGCCGAAGAGCAGCTAGAGTGCAATGGATAGAATGCTGGGCTTGGAGTTAAGAAAACTCACCTTCATGAGTTCAAATCTGACATCAACTAGTTGTGTGATCCTGGGCAAGTCACTTAACCCTGTTTGTCTCAGTCCCTCAATGAGCCGGAGGAGGACATGGCAAACACTTCAGTATCTTTGCCAAGAAAACTCCAAATGGGTTCTCATAAGAGTTGGGCACAACCAACCACCAACAACAACATATGTTATATCTTATGGAAAGGTTGTTGAACTTAGAGAACAAGAGTCTTGGTTTTGAATCTTACCTCTGAAGCTTTCTAGCTATAGGATTTTGAGTAAATGACTTAATCCACTCCTGGTCTCAGTTTCCTAATTTGTAAAAATGGGGATGAGGATACCTGTTCTCCCTCCCTCTTTGGGTTACCTACCATAAGGCTCAAGTGGCATGATGCATACAAAGTGTTTTTGCAGACTATAAAGTAAATGCCAATGTCAGCTGTCCTTCTGTTATTCAGTCCTCTGTAGGGAGGTCTTGGAGGTTAGTCTTAGCTAACCTCTCTGTTGATCATGAAAAAAGGCATCTTGGGGTAGGTGATTTTTCAATTGGTAACATCACCTGGAAAGTCCTCATTGGCCTCTTCGGTGGCAAGTCCCGGGTGCGGAGATGGGAACAATATGAAGAAGGTAAAAAAAACTTCTAGGGAGATTCTCTGTGCTCCCTGGGCTTGGACTCAGTGTGAGGTATGGGAAGGACACTGGACCGAGAACAAAGAAGTCCAAGCCCTAGTGCTGGTTGTTCCATTAGCCAAATGGGAGAACTTGGCTATAGAGATTATTCTCTTTGGATTTCTGTGTCTCCCTTTGTAAAACTGGAATAATAATAACTATCCAACCTACTTGGCAGGGCACAGTAGAGTGAAGTCTTGGAGTTAGAAGATCTGAATGAATGAATCCTGAATCTACCCTCTATCTAGCATATGGAGTTATTGGGAGGTTCAAATGTCATAGTATATGCAAAGTGCTTCATATCCTTGAAATATTTTCTAAATGCATGTTAATAATGCCACCATTATCATTAGTTGTAGTAGCAATAGTAGTTGTGGTTGAGCTGGTGGTGGTGGCAGTAGTGGTTTTAGTAGTAGTAGTGGTGGTAGTAGTAGTGGTAGTGGTGGTAGTAGTGCTAACTTGATCTTAGGCAAGTGGTTTACTCTCTTAGAACTCAATTTCTTCTGCTCTATTAATATATTGACCTACCTGCCCTACTCACCTCACTGAGTTATTGAAAGATATTTTTAATGATATGAAAATATAATATATTGTTATTATTTTTGTTGCTGTTCAGTCATTTCAGTCATGTCTGACTCTTCATGACTCCATTTAGAGTTTTCTTATTTAGAGTGCTTTTCTCCAGCTCATTTTACAGATGAGGAAACTGAGGCAAATGGGGTTAAGTGACTTGCCCACACAGTTATATATCTGAGACTGGATTTAAACTCAAGTCTTCCAGAGTCCAGACCTGGAGTTCCATCCACAGTGGCACCTAGCTGCCCCATTGTTATTATCCTGGCCCTTTACTTTAGTGTTTCCCTCTAAACTTCAGCCAGATTCTAAGCTGTTTCCCTAAACATCTGGCACAGGATTTGGCACCCTAGGAAAGGGAATGGGTGGGTAAGGGAAGCTCAGATGAGTCATGACCAACCGAATGGCAGTTCTAGAGTTTTCTGGAATAAATAAAACTATTGAAAGCTCTATCACTTGTGTGTTTTTCAAGGGAATAAATTCCTCAGCAAGATCAGGGGGCCCCCTGAGGTCCCTCTCCTGACTCCATACAGAGGGCAGGACAAAAATGTAGCCTGAAGCAAAAATATTATGGGATTAGTTGATTTTCCCCAAACAAACCCTGCAGCTACTGCACAGCCTCCAAAAAGAGTTTTGGTTTAAGCCTTCCCTGGGATTAGAGACAGCTGCTAAAGAGCCCTCCTCCCTCTGCTGCCCATCCTACCTTTCCTCAGTAAGGCTGGGTGACCCACCTGAAGTCTTCTGTCTTTCCACCCTGTGAGACTCTGGGGAATTGGAGGTTAGTTAGAAAAGGGACCCAGTTTTGTTTGGTGGATGTGCAACTCCTCTAAGTGAATATTAGTGTCTCCAGAGTTGGATGAATTATTTATTTTGGGAGAGACTGAGAACGGAAATGGTGCAGTGGATGAAGGGACTAGCCTAGAATCAGGAAGACCTGAGTCCAAATTTGCCGTCAGACACTTAGTATCTGTGTGATCCTTGGAAATCACTGAACCTGATTTGCCTCAGTTTCCTCATCTGTAAAAATGAATTGGGGAAGGAAATGGCAAAGCACTCCAGTATCTTTGTCAAGAAAACCCCAAATGAAGTCATGAAGAGTCAGTCATGACTGAAAATGACCTAACAAGATCAAGTAGGCAACTGCAAAATGGCGCCAGGGTCTATTTCCCCTTCCCAATTCTACACTAAATCTTTCCTTTTGACCTAGAGATCATCACAGGTTTGGTATCTGTGTTGGTCCCCCTGGATGCTGGTAGTAGCCCTTCTCTGATTCCCAAATGTAGAGTCTGAAAGATTGGTTCCAGGGAAGTACAGAGGAACATAATGCCCAGAGATGGCTGTCTAGAGACCCAGTCTGTCTGACCTTGCCCAGTGTCTAGCCTTTACTTATCCACTGCTGCTGGCTGATGCCTCAATCCGACTTTCTTATTACTACAATGTCAAGCTGTAGAATCCCTGGTCCCCCTTCCTCCAACACATACACAGAAGCCCACCATGTTAGTGCCTTCCTTCTGGCCATTATCTCCAATTTACCTTGTCCATGATTGGGTTCTGGTTGTCTCTGTGAGCTTTTTGAGAGCAAGGATTCGTTTTTTTGCCTTTCTCAGGGTCCTGAGTGTTCTGATCCATTAATAATAACTAATAAATGGCTGATTAGCACACACACAGGTACCACAACAAATGGAGGACATTGAATCGGCTGAAGCAAAGCCAACTCTCTTATGGGGAAAAGGGAAGGTCAGAATCAGGAATTGCTCATTCCTCTTCAAATATCAGAGAATGTCAGAATTGGCAAGGGCCTCTGTGACCATCTCCTCCAGTCCTCTCATTTCACACACAGAGAAACTGAGGTTCAGGGAAGTTGAATGGGTAGTTATGGGTAAATCAGAGAACAGAACCCCAATCTTTTAGCCCCCCAATGCTGCATACTGCTCTTTACACAGCACCCTCTGTTGCCCTAACCCCACAGTCACCCCTCCCACAGTTATCCCTCTGCCTGCCCAGATCTGATCCATTTCTGGTTAATGTGGAGGGAGGCAGGCAAGCAGACGTCACAGTAAATGGAAATGGCATGTTTTGGCGGGTCCTGGCCTCGGGGCTGAAAACTGTTTATTTGGATAATTAAGAACAAGTCTTCAACTGAACCGCAAAATCAGCAGGAAACCTTTGTGTTGGGCTCCATGTCTCAGTTTCCTCTCCTTCCTCAGCATGCAGGGTGGGGTGAGCTGCCAGGGTCCCAGCTCGGACTAGCTCTGCTAAATTCTTGGCGGACCCCAGGACCCGAATGGGGGGGTGTCAATCAGTCAGTCAACATTTGTTACGCTTTTAGGATGTATCAGGCCTTGGGCTGAGCATGACTCTCCCCTATCGGAGTTCCCTTTCAAATGGGGGAGACGACCTGTAAATAACTGGATATGCACACAACGTCTCCAGGGGAGATGGAGGTAACCTCAGAGGGGAAGGCACGCTGGGAGGGAACGGGGAAAGGAAGATCTGGCTGACTTTTGGCAAATGCCAGGGAGTCTAGGACGTCCTGCTGAGGAGGGAGAACACTCCAGCCTAGGCGGGACAAGGATCAGAAATGGGAAATGGATGCGCCGTGTGCGGAACAGCATGGAGGTCAGCGTTAGGAGAATTTGAAACAGATGAAAACTGGAAAGGTAGAATGGGATCAAATTAGGAAGAATTTTAGGGGCCAAATAGAGGCCTTATCTAGAGGCCAATCCAGACCCAGAGAGTTTTTTGTGTAGGAGGGTGACCTGATTAGATCTTTGATTTAGAAAAATTTCTTTGGCAGCTGAGTAGAGACAGATTTAAGACTGGGAGAATAATTCATAGGCTAGTCTAATAGGGAATGGAAAGGAATACTCATTTATATAGTGCCTGCTGTGGGCCAGGAAAAGCAGGTAAAAAAAAAAACAAAACAACCCAAATATTTGATCTCACAATCACTCTGGGACATGGGTGCTATTATTATCCCAATTTTTCGGTTGAAAAACCCGAGGCAAACAGAGGTCAAGTGAGTCATTCAGGGCTGGATTTGAATTTGAGTCTTCCTAATTCCAGACCTAGCACTTTTTCCCCTGACCCACCTATCTGCCTCTAACAGTCCAAGAGAGAGGGGATGTTGATGCCTGAAAAGACAAACTGAAGGACTACTTCAGAATTTTAAAATCTATTTCCCTTCTCCTTTTTCTTCCATTTCTATTCCCAACCCCATCCCCTGCTTTCTTCCCACCAGAGGACCCATCCCTACCCTCTACAGTAAGGCAGGTCCCTCATTCCTCTCTTTGACTATCTCTTTTGCCTTCCCTGAGTTGGAGAATTGGAGGATTTTGGACTAGCAACAGACCCTAGAGATATCTAAGCCCCTAGTTTGATGGGTTAGGAAAACAAGGCCTGGAGAGTCTAAATGGCTGAGCTCACATAAATCCCTTCAGGATTGTGCCAGGTGAATTTGGCTGGTGGCTTTATTTGTTACCCACCCAGGGAGATTTCCAAGTCCTCTGCCAAACTTTTATTTGGTGTCTGCTATGTGTACAAGGCCCTGGGATTTGAATGTGGGGTGGAGGAGGGAAGATACAAAGATGGCTATGACTGGCTCCTTCATTCAAAGATCTCATTCTTTAAGGAATTGGGAAAGCAGCTAAGTGGTGGACTGGAGAAATATCAAACTTGAATAAAAATGGCAGCAGGAGAAAGGAACTTCCTGTCTTCCCCCTGGCATCTTAGTAGTATGGCAGAGGGCACTGGCTTCCTTGGAAGATGAGGACAAAGTGGACACATATTCTTAACTCTCAAGAAGACACCAGACCTAGGGAGAACACTTTGAAGACTAGAAAAAGGATGTCCAGAGTTGTGACCAGAGCTTTGCCACATGTACTGTCTAAGTTTGAGCCTACTTTCCTCTGGACTCTGTGCATATTGATGAGATGTTGTGTCACAGACCCTTGAAGGGATTTTTTTTTATCAATGTGTATTTCTTTATGGCTTTATTAAATAGCAAGGTGGCTTACTGGATAGATCACTAGGCACAGCATCAGGAAAACTTGAGTTCAAATTCAAACTCAAACACTTGCTAACTTTGGGACCCTGGGCAAGTCACTTAACTTCTGCTTTAGTTCCTCCACTGAAAAATGGGGATGATAATAATAGCACCTACTTTCAGGATGATTGTGAAGATCAAATGAGATAATATTTGTAAGGCATTTAGCCAAGTATCTGACATATAGTAGGTTCAAAAGTTTTCCTAGGTCTTCTGAATCCAAGACTCTCACTCCATTGTGCCCCAGCTATTCCACTGGATTCCTGTGATGTACTCACAAGGTAGGATGGGTAGTCATTAAAATCAAAAGGAGAGAGAAGTCTTCTTGGAAAAGGGAGCATTCGAGTAGATCTTGTAAAATAGGGTAGGATTTTGTGAGGTGGAAATGGGAAAGACACTGAAGTCCAGAGGAGATAATCTCTATAGTCAAATTCTACAAGTTGGCTAATGAAATAGCCAACACCATAACTAAGAACCAGAACCTTTTGGTTCACAGTCCAATGCCCATTCTACCATACCACACTAAATCCAAGCTCAGAGACTCTCCCTAAATGTTTCTCCATTTTCCGGATATTATTTTGCAGCTGGGAAACTGGGGCTCACAGAACTTAGGTGATTTGCTAAAGACCCACATGTTTGACATTTCTAGTGTAGAAGAGAGGGCACTAGACTTGGAATCAGAAAGACCCGAGTTCAAATCTTGCTTCACATGTGACCCTAGGCAAGTCATCTTACCTCTTTGAGTCTCAGTTTCCCCATCTATAAAGTGAGGATGATAATAGCACCTACTTCAAAAGGTCATTGTGAGGACCAAATGCGATAATATGTATAAAGTGTTTTATAATCCTTAAAGTGTTAACAGTTGTTATTAGGGGTGATAAGGAGCATGCCTTAATAAATAATTATTCTCAGATGTGGAGGAAATGAATGAGTGAGAGAAGTCAATGCAATGAGAAGCCCAGGCACTTCATAAATGCTCGAATCAGATTAAAATCAAAAGGAGAGAGAAGTCTTCTTGGAAAAGGGAGCATTCGAGTAGATCTTGTAAAATAGGGTAGGATTTTGTGAGGTGGAAATGGGTTCCCTATATATATTATATTCCATATATTATCCCCTTTTCTCACAGGGGGTATAGCCATGGAGAACCAAATAAAACCCAAACTGTAAAAGTCTTGGAACTCCTGGATGCTGACTGAGCTTATGTTTTTTGGGGAATATTTATGGGTTTCAGGAGAGTGTGGGTTCCTGTTAGCTATTTGGTAGTTTTCTAATATGCTATCTCTGACTTCCTTTGTCCTATTTTACTGCTTATCAATTCTGTGCCAAGATTTAAAATGTGGGGCACAGTATCCAGTCATTATCGTCTACTTCTCTGTGGTAATTGACTATATTATGACAAGATTCCAGGGTTAGTACCCCCCCCCCAAAAAAAATAGCAAGTTCAAGTTCTAATTGGGGAAATTCTCCAAATTCACATGTTCCTTGACCTCCATGAGTTGGGATCATCCTATAAAGAGAGGTAAAACTGAGGGGTAGATCCCAGGAGCGCAAAGAATTTAAGTGACTTAAACAGGGTCACTTGGTATCCAAGGTAGAACATGAATTCAGGTCTTTCTGACCCTCTGGGCCGAACTACCTTTTCTGGAAAGTAACTGACTCAGGGGGCAGCTGGGTGGCTCAGTAGATTGAAAGGTTCAAATGTGGCCTCAGACACTTCCTAGCTGTGTGACCCTGGGCAAGTCATAGTCACTTGACCCCGGTTGCCTAGCCCTTAACACTCTTCTGCCTTGGAACCAACACCCAATATTAATTCTAAGATGGAAGGTAAGAGTTTTAAAAAATCTGACTCAGTATGTATGTATTTATTAAGCTCCCACTATCTACCAGGCATTACCCTAAACTCTGGGGATACAAAGACTAAGGAAGGAAAAAGACAAGTGTTGCTCTTGTAGGGCCCAAAGCTAATGAGGGAGAAAATAGAAAAGCAGCTTTGTATAAACATCAAACTTGCACTTCATAATACACATATAGGTATGTATGCCTATATGTAATAATGGCTCATTTTAATTAAATATTTACTCTGTGTTGGCACTATCCAAGCATAGGGAACCCAAAACCTAACAGGGAGACAACATGGAAACAGCTATGTAGAAATACTATATATGTACAGATATATATATATATATGTATTCATATATATACACACATACATAGTTATACATATATGTACACCATGATGTATATATGTACGTAATAATAGCTAACATTTAGATAACACTTAACAATGTTCCATGGATTGTGTATAAAATAAAATAAAAGCCACATTTTTATTTGAATATAGGAGATATATAATTTTTATATTTTATATTTTAATATATTTTATTTTAATAACTTTACTATTTAATTTTATTTCAACATATTTATATATTATTTTAATATTATTTTATTATATTATTTTACTATATATAATTGATATATTGTTTTTATATTATACATGATATATAATATTTATATATTGTATTATTTATATTCCTATAAAATAATATATTATAATAATTATATATAGTCATATATATAATAATTTAGGATAAATGAGAGATACTTGGTAGAGGCTTCCCTCTGCACTGGCATTAAGGGGATCAGGAAAGGCTCTGGTAGATGATGGAATCATAGCTTGGACTTGAAGGCAACCAGGAGGCAGAGATCAGAAGGGAGAGTCTCCCTCCAAGCATGGGCAACAGCCAAAGATTCTGGGAACCATCCAGAACCAGAACCAGAAGAACGCTTCTACCCATCGAGATGTACAAAGTGCAGGGCGAGGGGGAGACTCCCCAGAGAATAGCTATTAATGCCATCTGGTGGTTACAGAGGCAAAGGGAGCATCATGAATGAAGTCCAGTCAGTTGAGTTTCACTGTGTTAGATGAAATAATAAGAGAAAAGTGTCTGGAAAGGCAGATTAAGGCCAGAGCACACAGAAGGGCTCCTCTTAAGCAAAGGCTCGTCATGGAGGGGTTCTGAGCAGGGGAGGAAAAGCTGCTCCCTAGCCCCGGTGTAGGGGATCCTCCCTGGCACAGACTTGGGGGGGGACCACAGAATCTCTCGGACCCTTATTTGCAAGCAGGGATCTAGAGCCAGGCTTTCCTGATTACCTTCCCTCTTCAAGTTCCAGCTCGTCCTTGGAATCTTCCCCCTCCGCCACAGGGGAACCCGGCCCGGCAGGCCTGGACAGATATAAACACAGGCTGGACACAGAGTGCTCTGGACCTTGCCAAACGCCCAGAAGGAAGACGATAATGGCTAATCCCAAGCAACAATGGGGAGGGAAGGAATCTCCTGGTTCCAGT
The DNA here is from genome assembly GCF_016433145.1 of Gracilinanus agilis. Classification (NCBI taxonomy): domain Eukaryota; kingdom Metazoa; phylum Chordata; class Mammalia; order Didelphimorphia; family Didelphidae; genus Gracilinanus; species Gracilinanus agilis. The sequence continues at coordinate 90,012,495 of NC_058131.1, forward strand.
ATCAGAGAAACTAGGCTCTCCCTCTGCACCCCCTGCAAACCTTGCTGACTTTCCAGTTTCCCTTGATGGATCTGGTAGATGTGGTAGGTGGTCTGGAGCAAGGAGGCTGGGAATTAGTGCAGAAACGCTTCAGTCCAGAAGCATTGATTGAGCACCTTCTTTGTTCCAGGCTAACCAGGCTAAGCGCTGGAGACAGATGTAGAGTACAAAGAATGAAACAGTGATCGTTCTCGTGGAAGGCAATGCAGCCCTTGTGGCTCTGAACATGGAGAGGGAGGAGAGGATGGGAGAGATATTTCTGAGGTAGAATCAGCAGGATTTGTGGCCCGATTGGCTGTTGGGGTGAGTGAAATGGGGAAGATTATGGAATGTAGAACTACAAAGTTCTAAATCCAATTCAACCTAATCATTTTAAAAAATAGATTTTTGTTGGTTTTTTAGATCGCCTAGACATCCCCTTTTATTTCTTTCCTCTTTCCCTCCCAGTGAGCTATCCTTATAACAAAGAATTTTTTGAAAAGGAGAAAAAAATCAGTAAAATTGAGAAAGACATTAAAAAATGGTATTACCTGTAATATTCCACACCTGTGGCCACCTAGATAAAGGAGTTAGGGAGAAGGAACTTCTCATATCTCTTCTTTACCAACCTGATCATTTTAAAGATAACAAAATTGAGGCCCGAGTGAGGTAGAGTGATTTGTCCAGGGTCACAAAGAGAGTAAGATGCCAAGTCAAGTTCTGCTCTCTGATGTTCTATGATGTTCCCCCATATTACCTCTTAAATTCCAGGCTCCAATAGGAGAGATCGGAAGATTTGTAGCCATATAGTTTTAAAATGTATTTATTTATTTGTTGTTACACTAAAACCCCCCAGTAGCTCTCACCCACACTCTTTTTTGTACTAGAGAAAGCATCATTTAACAAAAAAGATATATGTACATGTAAAACTATATCAGTTCTTTCTCTGGAGGGGGATATCTACAAGTCATTCATTCTTCAAACAATATTTCTTTTGCTATGTCAAAGAAGATACTCCCAGATTTTGAACTTGGGTTACTGGGGTGGTGGTGGTATTACTTAAAATGGGGAAGTCAGGAGAAGAAGCTGGATTACTCCAGACCAAATTAAGTAGCTAGAAAAATTGTTCATTTCTCAGGGAAAAAGACGATGAGGAGGAGGAGGGAAAGAATAACCAGATTAGGGTCCTGAAGGTTCTTTCGGAAGCCTTCCTCCAATCTTGCCCGGTATTTCTCTGACAGATCCCAAACATGAAAGAATGGAGGAAGGATGGAGAGAGAACTGATTTAAAATGACAAAATGACTAACTGTTTTCATCACAACAATCATAAATAAAACCTGCCTATCTAGACCCTTTTCCCCTGTTGCCTTCTTCCCCTCGCCTGCTCCCTAAGCATTGCCTAGGGCCCCCGAGATGCCTGGGATGGGAAAAGGGAGCTCTGATGGCTGATAATTGGTGGCTGGCCCCTGGTAGGCTTGGGTCTAGGAAATTAAACAAGATTGTGAGGCTTTCTAAATTTGCTGCAAAGCTGGAAGACTGGTTACAGATTTACACAAATGCTTAAAGACAGGAAGGGAAATGAGATTATAATGATAGCTGGGATAGCTGAGAGTTTAACAACAACAACAAAAAAAATACCAGACCCTGGTTAGAGTCATTAGCTAATTGACCAGAGCTGTTCTGGACAGTCATCTGTTTTAGCAGTTAATCTCTCTGGCTTTAGGTGATTCAAGGTGCTGCTTAATTCCACGTGTTTCCATTTGCCTAGGCTGGGCGAGCTGGGACACTGCCCCATCCATACTGCCACCACCCACCCCAGGTACCACCTGAAGGATAATCATCTTCAATACAGGATGATGGCAATAACACTGGTTCTGCAGCTTGGGGGAGACAACTTAATAAGTGGCTTCAAGAGTTCCCAGCCAGGCCTGGGCTTCAGGCACATTTGCTAAGAGGTCAGGAGAGGAAATTGCGGGAGGTGGGGATGGGGAGAAAGTCTACCTGGCTGCTGCTGCTGCTTACCTGGGCCAGGAGGGCAGAGGGGATGTCGAACATTTAACTGGGGAAGGCCCAGTGCCCAGCAGGAAGAACTGGGATGGGAAGCNTATTGTTTTTATATTATACATGATATATAATATTTATATATTGTATTATTTATATTCCTATAAAATAATATATTATAATAATTATATATAGTCATATATATAATAATTTAGGATAAATGAGAGATACTTGGTAGAGGCTTCCCTCTGCACTGGCATTAAGGGGATCAGGAAAGGCTCTGGTAGATGATGGAATCATAGCTTGGACTTGAAGGCAACCAGGAGGCAGAGATCAGAAGGGAGAGTCTCCCTCCAAGCATGGGCAACAGCCAAAGATTCTGGGAACCATCCAGAACCAGAACCAGAAGAACGCTTCTACCCATCGAGATGTACAAAGTGCAGGGCGAGGGGGAGACTCCCCAGAGAATAGCTATTAATGCCATCTGGTGGTTACAGAGGCAAAGGGAGCATCATGAATGAAGTCCAGTCAGTTGAGTTTCACTGTGTTAGATGAAATAATAAGAGAAAAGTGTCTGGAAAGGCAGATTAAGGCCAGAGCACACAGAAGGGCTCCTCTTAAGCAAAGGCTCGTCATGGAGGGGTTCTGAGCAGGGGAGGAAAAGCTGCTCCCTAGCCCCGGTGTAGGGGATCCTCCCTGGCACAGACTTGGGGGGGGGACCACAGAATCTCTCGGACCCTTATTTGCAAGCAGGGATCTAGAGCCAGGCTTTCCTGATTACCTTCCCTCTTCAAGTTCCAGCTCGTCCTTGGAATCTTCCCCCTCCGCCACAGGGGAACCCGGCCCGGCAGGCCTGGACAGATATAAACACAGGCTGGACACAGAGTGCTCTGGACCTTGCCAAACGCCCAGAAGGAAGACGATAATGGCTAATCCCAAGCAACAATGGGGAGGGAAGGAATCTCCTGGTTCCAGTATCAGAGAAACTAGGCTCTCCCTCTGCACCCCCTGCAAACCTTGCTGACTTTCCAGTTTCCCTTGATGGATCTGGTAGATGTGGTAGGTGGTCTGGAGCAAGGAGGCTGGGAATTAGTGCAGAAACGCTTCAGTCCAGAAGCATTGATTGAGCACCTTCTTTGTTCCAGGCTAACCAGGCTAAGCGCTGGAGACAGATGTAGAGTACAAAGAATGAAACAGTGATCGTTCTCGTGGAAGGCAATGCAGCCCTTGTGGCTCTGAACATGGAGAGGGAGGAGAGGATGGGAGAGATATTTCTGAGGTAGAATCAGCAGGATTTGTGGCCCGATTGGCTGTTGGGGTGAGTGAAATGGGGAAGATTATGGAATGTAGAACTACAAAGTTCTAAATCCAATTCAACCTAATCATTTTAAAAAATAGATTTTTGTTGGTTTTTTAGATCGCCTAGACATCCCCTTTTATTTCTTTCCTCTTTCCCTCCCAGTGAGCTATCCTTATAACAAAGAATTTTTTGAAAAGGAGAAAAAAATCAGTAAAATTGAGAAAGACATTAAAAAATGGTATTACCTGTAATATTCCACACCTGTGGCCACCTAGATAAAGGAGTTAGGGAGAAGGAACTTCTCATATCTCTTCTTTACCAACCTGATCATTTTAAAGATAACAAAATTGAGGCCCGAGTGAGGTAGAGTGATTTGTCCAGGGTCACAAAGAGAGTAAGATGCCAAGTCAAGTTCTGCTCTCTGATGTTCTATGATGTTCCCCCATATTACCTCTTGAATTCCAGGCTCCAATAGGAGAGATCGGAAGATTTGTAGCCATATAGTTTTAAAATGTATTTATTTATTTGTTGTTACACTAAAACCCCCCAGTAGCTCTCACCCACACTCTTTTTTGTACTAGAGAAAGCATCATTTAACAAAAAAGATATATGTACATGTAAAACTATATCAGTTCTTTCTCTGGAGGGGGATATCTACAAGTCATTCATTCTTCAAACAATATTTCTTTTGCTATGTCAAAGAAGATACTCCCAGATTTTGAACTTGGGTTACTGGGGTGGTGGTGGTATTACTTAAAATGGGGAAGTCAGGAGAAGAAGCTGGATTACTCCAGACCAAATTAAGTAGCTAGAAAAATTGTTCATTTCTCAGGGAAAAAGACGATGAGGAGGAGGAGGGAAAGAATAACCAGATTAGGGTCCTGAAGGTTCTTTCGGAAGCCTTCCTCCAATCTTGCCCGGTATTTCTCTGACAGATCCCAAACATGAAAGAATGGAGGAAGGATGGAGAGAGAACTGATTTAAAATGACAAAATGACTAACTGTTTTCATCACAACAATCATAAATAAAACCTGCCTATCTAGACCCTTTTCCCCTGTTGCCTTCTTCCCCTCGCCTGCTCCCTAAGCATTGCCTAGGGCCCCCGAGATGCCTGGGATGGGAAAAGGGAGCTCTGATGGCTGATAATTGGTGGCTGGCCCCTGGTAGGCTTGGGTCTAGGAAATTAAACAAGATTGTGAGGCTTTCTAAATTTGCTGCAAAGCTGGAAGACTGGTTACAGATTTACACAAATGCTTAAAGACAGGAAGGGAAATGAGATTATAATGATAGCTGGGATAGCTGAGAGTTTAACAACAACAACAAAAAAAATACCAGACCCTGGTTAGAGTCATTAGCTAATTGACCAGAGCTGTTCTGGACAGTCATCTGTTTTAGCAGTTAATCTCTCTGGCTTTAGGTGATTCAAGGTGCTGCTTAATTCCACGTGTTTCCATTTGCCTAGGCTGGGCGAGCTGGGACACTGCCCCATCCATACTGCCACCACCCACCCCAGGTACCACCTGAAGGATAATCATCTTCAATACAGGATGATGGCAATAACACTGGTTCTGCAGCTTGGGGGAGACAACTTAATAAGTGGCTTCAAGAGTTCCCAGCCAGGCCTGGGCTTCAGGCACATTTGCTAAGAGGTCAGGAGAGGAAATTGCGGGAGGTGGGGATGGGGAGAAAGTCTACCTGGCTGCTGCTGCTGCTTACCTGGGCCAGGAGGGCAGAGGGGATGTCGAACATTTAACTGGGGAAGGCCCAGTGCCCAGCAGGAAGAACTGGGATGGGAAGCAATGGAGGAACCATCATGGAGATGATAACGGGAGAGGCATCCTTGAAAGCTGCAGAGTGAGGGCCCATCGACATTGCCTTTGGATGCAACACAATGAGATTCTGAGTCTTTCTTCCTGGTGTAGAATCTATGGCCTGCTCTTTCATTTGCCACAAATGAGAGAGCATCTATTATCTCTGAACTCTGGGTTTGAGGGAGTATAGAGGAGATGTTGGCATGGTAAAACAACTGGGACCTTGGAGTTAAGACAGACTTGGCCTCTTGTATTTAGAACTGCGTGACCCTGAGCAAGTCTCATTAATCTTTAATCCTCAGGTTCCTCAACTGTAAATTGGGGATAACAAAAAAATTAATAATAGCTGACATTTTAATATTATTTTTAATTATTTATTTTAAAGTATTTTTTCCATGGTTACATGATTCGTGTTCTTTCCCTCCCCCTTTCTCTCCCAGAGCCGACAAGCAATTTCACTGTTTATAAATGCATTTGTATATTATTTTAAGTTTTCCTAAGGGTTTTGTAGAGACAAAGACTTAAGAACTATGGCCAACCGTAATTTGAAGGTTTTTTTGTTTACTGAAAAAAATAAAATTTAAATTTAAAATTTAATTAAAAAAAGTGTTTTATAGATATTATCTGGTTTGATTCTTACAATAACCTCCTAAGGCAGCTATTATTATTGTTGCTATTAATATTGTTATTATTATTATTTCACTGGTACTCAATCATTCAGCATTTATTAAGGACATATTAGGGCCAGGCATTGTGCTAAATGTTGTTCTGTCATTTCAGTCATATCTGACTCTTCATGACCCCATTTTGGATTTTCTTGGCAAAGATATTAGAGTGGTTTGCCATTTCCCTCTCCAGCTAATTTTATGGGAAGAATTGAGGCAAACAGGGTGAAGAGACTTGCCCAGAGTCACACAGCTAGGAAGTGTCTGAGGTCGGATTTGAACTCAGGAAATGAATAGCTGTTTTATGGTCTCAGGCACTAATCACAACAATAATAAATAAAACCTGCCCATCTGGATCCTTTCTCTCTCTTCCCTTCCTCCCCTTCCTGACTCCCTAAGCATTGCCGAGGGTCCTAAGATGCCTGGAATGGGAAAAAGGAGTTCTGATGGCTGATAATTGGTGGCTGGTCATTGGGAAAGCTTGGGTCTAGTCTAGATTAAACAAGATTGAGAGACTTGGATATTCTCCCCTGAATGTTCAGTCATTACTCAGTTGTGCTCAACTCTTCCTGATCCCATTGGGATTTTCTTGACAAAGACATTGGAGTGGTTTGCCTTTTCCTTCTCCAGTTCATTTTGCACATGAGAAACTGAAGCAGAGTTAAGTGACTTGCCTGGGGTCATATAGCTAATAAGTGCCTTCAGTCAGATTTGAACTCCAGCAGATGTCTTCCCAACTCCTGGCTGGTTCTCTATCTACTGCATTACCTAGCTACCTCATTTTACTAAAGACTAGGGAAAGAAAGACAGGAAGGAAGGAAGAGAGGAAGGGAAGAAGGGAGAAAGGAAGGGAGGGAGGGAGGAAGGAAAGAAGGATAGAGAGAAGAAGGGAAGGGAGGGAGGAAGGAAGGAAAGAAAGAAGGAGGGAAGGAAGGACGGAAGGAAGGAGGGAGGAAGGAGGGAAGGGAGGAAGGAAGACTAAAGCCTGAGAAGGATTCTGCTTTACTAGAGAGGGGAAATGCCCTGCACTGCATGCCATAATAGCTGATGGTGTGAAAGTAAGTTTGAGAGACAGGAGACTTTCTTAACCTGGAGAGATTACCCTCAGGCTTCTATTGAGCTTTGTTCTGCCCTGGCAGGCTCCAATGTCTACCTTCAGCTTTGGAGAGACTCTATGGCATGTCTCAGTGAAACAGATAAATCAAAGGGATGAAGGGGTCTAACTGTGTGCAATAGGGTCCGGTCTTCTCCTTGCTGCTTGCCAATGATAAAATCAACAGGGTATCAAGCATTTACTTCTTAGCACTTATTTCGTGCCAGGCACCATGTTAAATGCTGAGGACACGGATAAAATCAGAAATCAGTCCTTGTCCTCAAGAAGCTTACATTCAATCAGGGGAGAGAGCCAACTTGCAAATAATATTTGTACTCTGCATATGAAACATAACTTTAGAAGGGAGGGATTAGCAGCAGTGGGGACCAGAAAAAGGCTGACTTATTAATGGATATTCCCTTTCTATCATTTATTTCTTTTTGTCTCAACAAAACTCCATCTGTCCTGGTTACTTTAAGCAGGGGCCAAAATGTGGAGGAGGAGGGGGAGGTTGGTCTAGCTGTCACTTCTTAATGGTCCTGTTGGCTCTGGATTTCTAAGGGTTTAGTCTTCTTTTTCTTGGCTGGATGGTTCATCCAGTCACCAAAGCTTTCTCCTGGGATGATTCAATGATGGCAGTAAGTGTGCTAGGGGGAAGTTGTTTATTTCTAGTGATTTATTGAAATTTTAGGTAACAACAATTTCTTTCCAAGGGAGGGAATCGGGTAGTTGTTTTTGCTGCATCTTTTTATTTATAATTTGGAGTGTTAATGCTCACTTAAAACCAGAACCCATATGCTAACAGTATATAGTGCAGCCTATACTGATGTTAGAGAGGTAGGACTGGAGCTGGGGAGGGGAAATAAGGCAGCTTAATGGAGAAGTTGAGATCTGTTTCTAAGCAGTAAATTACCTCAATCTCTAGGTCCACTTTCCATAATAAATCTAAATTATTTGAGTCTGTTGATCCACTATGCTGGGGGCATCTCCACTAGCAACGGAAAATTAACATGGTTTGGAACAGAGCCATGAGAAAATTAATATTGTAACAGGGCCACCGGAAGATTGATATTATAACAGGACCACAGGAAGATTAATCTGCATTGTAATGGCTCCTGGGAAATGAACATGCCTATAATATGGCCATGGGAAAGTTATCATGATTATTGAGTCATAGAAAACATAACATGCCATGAACATGCATTATGAAGGGGCCAAAAAAGCTGTAAATGGGCATTTAATGATACCCGGGGAAATCAACATGCATCATAGCAAGGCCACAGGAAATCACCATGCACTGTAGCTGAGTCTTTCGAAAGCTTGTTTTCATCGGAGCATGGCTGGGAAAATCACATTCAGTATAATGGACCCAATGGAAAAATCAGTGTGCATTTGGAATTCATGTGTTGACTGAGGACAGATGAACCAAATTTAATTTAGAGACTCATCAGTAATAAATTATCTCATATAGTTCAAGTTTTGTCACTACCCAAAGGGTCTCTGAATTTTGGAAATCTCGAAATTTAGGTCTCCTGCAGGGAGTCTGAATCAGCTCTTCTGCTAATATTCAAGGCAATCACAAAACGTTTGCAACGTAAGCATGGATTGCAAAATGGATAAGAACATCATCGAGACTCTGACCCAAACAAATTCACAGCATCAATAGGGAAGCATGGGGGCAGTTGCAGCTTCTTTGATAAAGACCAGGTATGTGTTTCCTCTTTGCCCTCATCTTCCCTACCTCTGGATTTTCCTTAAGGTCTTAATCCACTTTTACTCTGCTTCCTTATGACCAGTCTGTCCATCATGCTCCTGAAGATCCCACCTTGCAGGATACAAAAAAACCCCCACATAAGTCATCAGCATTTCTATATATTTCCAACACATCATAGCAGCAAGAGTTAGAAAGAGAAATTCCATTTAAAATCACCCTAGACAATAAAAAATACTTAGGAATCTATCTGCCAAGACAATCACAGGAATTATACAAAAACAACTACAAAACATTTTCCAAACAATTAAAACTAAATCTAAACAATTGGAAAAAACATTGATTGCTCATGGGTAGGACGAAATAACATAATAAAAATGAACATGCTACCCAAATTAATTTACTTATTTAGTGCCATATCTATCAAACTACCAAGAAACTTTTTTACTGAACTAGAAAAAACTATAACAAAGTTCATTTGAAAGAACAAAAGTTCAAGAATATTAAGGGAAATAATGAAAAAAAATGTGAAGGAAGGTGGCCTAGCAGTACCAGATCTTGAACTGTACTATAAAGCAGAGGTCATCAAAACAATATGGTACTGGCAAAGAGACAGAAGGGAGGATCAGTGGAATAGACTTGGGGTAAGTGACCTCAGCAAGACAGTATATGATAAACCCAAAGAGCCCAGCTTTTGGGACAAAAACCCACTGTTTGACAAAAACTGCTGGGAAAATTGGAAAAAAGTATGAGAGAGATTGGGTTTAGATTAATATCTCACACCCTATACCTAGAGAAATTCAGAATGGGTGAATGACTTGTATATAAAGAAGGAAACTATAAGTAAATTAGGTGAGCACAGAATAGTATACTTGTTGGATCTTTGGGAGGGGATGGAGTTTAAAACCAAGCAAGAGTTAGAAAAAAATTACAAAATGTAAAATAAATAATTTTGATTACATTAAATTAAAAAGGTTTTATATAAACAAAACCAATGCAGCCAAAATTAGAAGAGAAGTAACAAATTGGGAAAAAATCTTTATAACAAAAAACTCTGACAAAGGTCTAGTTACTCAAATTTAAAAGGAGCTAAATCAAATGTACAAAAAATCCAGCCATACCTCAATTGATAAATGGGCAAGGGACATGAATAGACAATTTTCAGACAAAGAAATCAAAACTATCAACAAACACATGATAAAGTGTTATAAATCTCTTATAATTAGAGAAATGCAAATCAAAACAACTCTGAGGTACCACCTCACACCTAGAAGATTAAGTACATGACGGCAAAGGAAAGTGGTGAATGTTGGAGGGGATGTGGCAAAATTGGGACATTAATGCATTGCTGATGGAGTTGTGAATTGATCCAACCATTCTGGATGGAAATTTAGAACTATGCCCAAAGGGCTATAAAAGACTGTTTGCCCTTTGATGCAGCCATACCACTGCTGGGTTTATACCCCAAAGAGATTATAGAGAAAAAGACTTGTACAAAAATATTTATAGCTGTGCTCTTTGTGGTGGCAAAAAATTGGAAAATGAGGATATGCCTTTCAATTGGGGAATGGCTGAACAAATTGTGGTATCTGTTGGTGCTGGAATACTCAAAGGAATAATGAACTGGAGGAATTCCATGTGAACTAGAACAAACTCCAAGAATTGATGCAGAGTGAAAGGCGCAGAACCAGGAGAACATTGTACACAGAGACCAATGATTCAGAACAATGCTGAGGGGCTTATGAGAAAGAATACTATCTACATTCAAAGGAAGAACTATGGGAATTGAAAAACAGAAAATAAAAAAATGTTTGAACACATGAGTTGATGCAGACATGCTTTGGGAAGTAAACTCTAAATGACCACCCAAGTGCAACTATCAATAATATGGAAATAGGTCTTGATCAAAGATACATGTAAAACCCAGTGGAATTGGGACCTGGGACCAGAAATCTCTGCTCTCTCATGACATCACAAGTAGGCAGCTAATTGACATGATAAATATAGAGCTGGATTTGGCATCAGGAAGACCTGAATTCTTGCTTATTGGCTATGAGAGGGAGATGGGGGGAGAGGAAGGAAAGAACAAGAATCATGTAACCATGGAAACATTTTCTAAATTAATCAATTAATTAAATAAACAAACAATGTAAAAAAAAAGGAAGACCTGAATTCAAATTGTAAATTTCCTAAGGGCATGGACTGTCCTTTGCCTCTTTATATTCCCAGAAGTTAGTATAGTGTCTGGACCATAGTAGGCACTTCATGTTTTTTATATTTTGCAGGTTGATATAATATAAATTAAGTGGGAATTTGGGGTGAGTTTTACAGAAGCTGCACATGCAATGACCCAAGGACAACATACAAAAAGTTTAGAAACTGAGAAATGCATAAAATATGTGTATAGTATAACATAATATCAACATATTTTATCTTTCAATGCTATACACACAATTTCTTTTTTTAAGTTAAAATTTCTGAGAAGAAAATAAAAGCCTAAAGCAGAAAGCCTATGCAGATTTTCTAGATCATGTGGGCACCAGATCCCTAACCTTGCTATGTGGAAAGAATACCTGTATTAGCTTTTTCTTATTCTTACGCTCTCCCACGGTGCTCTTAGACCAGAGTTTTTGAAAATGTAATCATTCCCCTCCTGCCCTAAGGAGCTATGAGAGGTAGGAATAAGGATAAGAGGGAAAGGAGTAAAAGTTCCTATGTATGCCAACTACAAGAGCATAGGGAAATTAATACACACGACAATCCAACTTTAGGAAAATTAGCTGAAATCTCCTTTATATTTTGTCTCATCCATTAGACTGTGAGTTCCTTGAGTAAATGCATTGCTATTGTTGTTGTTTGTCCTTTGTTTTCAAAAAGGACCAATGCCATGATGTCCTGGCATATGCCAAAGTTGGTTTTAAGTGAGGCACAGTTGCCCAAAGTTGTCTGCCTCATTCTCTCTTCCAGAGTCATAAAAGCCCAATGGTAGAACAAAAGTTGAGATGACTTGGAATGCAGTGAATAATGTTGTCATCTTTGATTTATTTTTTAATTTTTAATTTTTTAATTTTCCCAGTTTATTATTTGATTTTTAATATTTTTGCATTAATTTTATTTGTGCAGAAACTTTTTAATGTAATACAGTTACAATTTATCTATTTTACATTTCATTATTTTTAAAGCCTAATGAATTCCTTCCCCCCTCTCTTCCCCTCCTTTTATGAACTCCCCACCCCACTGTCCCCCTTGGTTTATCCCTTCTGACTTTATCCATAGGGTTAGATAGAATTTGATATCCCAGTGTATCTAATCCTTCTCAGGATTAATTCTGCTGAGAGTAAGGTTTAAGAATTTCCTATTAATGCTCTCTTCCTCTCCTTCTTATAATAGTATTCATCCCCTCCCCTTCCCATGCCCTCTTTGCGTGTATAGATTATCCTATTTTTCTTATTCCTTCAAATTTCTCTTGGTGCCATTTTCTATCTCCCCCCCCCCCCCCAATATCATCTTACACCATTTAGTACTCCAACCTTTCCTTATGACTAATTCTTCTAATTACTATAATAGTAAGTACTATTTTTTTTAGAATTACACATATTTCTCCATATTTGATCTTATTGAAGCCTTTGAAGAAGGAAATTTAAAGATGAGAGTTTTCTTTCTTTCCCCTCTCTTTCTTATTTACCTTTTCATGTTTCTCTTGGTTTTTGTGGTTGGATATCAAACTTATCATTTAGTCCTGGTCTTTTCTGTGCAAATACTTGGAAATCTTCTATTTTGTTGAATGCCCACACTTTCCCCTGGAAGTATATAGTCAGTTTTGATGGGTAGGTGATCCTTGGTTGTAGACCCAATTCTCTTGCCTTTCTGAATATCATGTTCCAAGCCCTGAGGTCTTGTAGTGTGGAGACTGCCAGATCCTGTGTAAACCTGATTGGTGTTCCTTGATATCTGAATTGTCTCTTTCTGGCTTCTTGTAATATTTTCTCCTTAACTTGGAAGCTTTTGAATTTGACTATACCATTCCTGGGGGTTGTCTTCTGAGGATTTAGTGTAGAGGGTGTTCTATGGGCTCTTCCAATGTCTATTTTGCTCTCTTGTTCGAGGATATCGAGGCAGTTTTCTTGGATAATTTCTTGTAGATTTCTATTTGTCTCTGCTTTTTCAGAAGACAAATAATTCTCAAGTTGTCTCTTCTAGACCTGTTTTCTTGATCTGTCATCTTCTCATTGAGAGATTTCATGTTTCCTTCTATTTTGTCAGTCTTTTGACTTTGCTTTATTAATTCTTGCTGTCTTGTGAGATCATTGGCTTCTACTTGCCCAATTCTAGCCTTTAAAAACTGGTTTTCGGCTATAATCTTTTGGTTTTCCTTTTCATTCTGGTCTAGCTGGCTCTTCATGGCTTCCAGCTGGCCATTTCTGTTCTTCAATTTGCTTATCATTTCATTTGATTTCTGATCCTCAATTTCCAATTGCAAAATTCTGCCTTTTAAACTGTTATTTTTTAAACTATTTCCCACTTTTCTTGCCAGATCTCTTCTATCTTTCTCATGATCTCAGATTTGAACTCTTCAAGAGCTTGTGACCAATTTTCATTTTTTTGGGAAGGTTTGGATGTCTTATCAAGTGTTAGAGCTTTTTTCTTGGTCTTTTTGGTGGTTATTTCTTGGGCCTTGCTTGTCATCATTATGCTTTCTCAGCCAGAAGTCTGAGTAAGGCAGGCAGACTCTCTGTGTATAGAGATAAGGAGCAGTTTTTGCCTGAGGCTACTTTGTGAGTCTCCTGGCTTCCACTGTCTGCTAGGCCTCTGCTGTCCACGGCCCCTCTCAGCTTCACTCCTGCGCCCAAGGTCTGCGCTCTCCAGCTTCCTGGGGTCTCTAGTCCAACTGTTTTCAGGGTCAAGCCCCAGGAGGTCCTAGTCATCTGCCCAGAGCCTGGAAATTGGCCCATGCTTGCTCCTCTGCCTAAGGCTCTCCCCTGAGTCTTCCTGTGTTGAGCTGCTTCCACTCTCTGCTGCCTCTCTCAGCAACATTCCTACACCCAAGGTCTGTGCTCTCTAGCCTTCTGGGGTCTCAATTCTTGCTGCTCTCAGGGGCAAGCTCCTGGTGGTCCCAGTTAGCTGCCAAGAAGCTAGATTTTGCACCCCCACTTGCTCTAACTCTGGTGCACAGCCTCTGACTCTGGTACTGGGGATGGGGTGGGGGAGGGTTGATCAGCTCGCATTTTGATGGGAGCTATTTCTGCCCATTATAGTGTGGAAATGGCCAAATCCCAGGTACCTTCGATACTGCTCCCTATTGTGGGGTCCCTTCTTTCATCTGGATTTTGGTTTTTTTGCCCTTTGGAGGTATGCTGTATGGGTAGGTTAGGAGATTAAAGCGCCCTGCTTCTACTCTGCAGCCATCTTAATCCAGAAGTCCTAATCTTTGATTTCTAACCAAGCTCCAAGGACTCCATGGCACCATTTTCAATTGCCTTCATGACTGTTGGAGCAAATTATTCTTATCCACCCATTCTACCAGGTGAAGTCTTCACATTCTTGGGGTAGACATCCCCCTGACTCACCAACAGATTTGAGGTCTATTGGTTACTTTCTTCCTGGTTTAGCCCATCTGTGGAGACAGTTTTACTGTGTTGTGTTCTCTATTCATTCTATAGTTTCTTGGAGTCACAGGGGACAGCGGGGTAAGAGGTAGACATCAAAGGTGAAGGAACAGCCCTGAAAAGAGCTGCACTGTTAGAGAATGAACACATCCTACAAGAAGACCTCTGGAAACCAACTGTACTATAGTAAATTCAATTAATACCCAGAGAAAATTTACCCATGTTGTTATCCAGTTAGGGATAAGGTCTAGAAAGCACCCTTTTAGGGCTCATGTATTGCCACTATTAGCATCTGCAATAAGATAACTCACTGTTTAAATTTAAGCAGGAGAATTTTTCTTGGAAGAGATAATACTAACTCTGTTGTCAAGAGGTTGGGTCTCAGACAATTTTCATTTGTTTTTTTTTATTATTATTGCTTTTTCCTTTAGTTTTAAAAAGTTTTGGCCTACAAGGCTGGATGGCAGTAAGGTCAAGATGAGAATGAGAGTGAGTCAACATATCAGCCAGCATAGACATGACATCTACTTCCCTGAGAACTGGCCAGGGCTGCAAGCCTGGTGAAGTCAGCAAAGTTTCTCTTCAAAGCTCTCTCTTTCCTTACTTCTGAGTCTTTTTTCCTTTCAGAATGTGTAATTGGAATTTTGTAACTTTGAACTACATTACCCAGCATCCCTTTCCTCTTTTGTCCCTATCTTGAGTCCTTACGCTGTATTGATAAAGTTGGGTGTAACCCTGCCTTCGAACTCTTCTTCCCATGCTCTCTTCCTTGCTCTCTCTCCTGTGCCTCCCCCGCCTCCCCCATCTGGGATCCTCCTCTTTGCTCAGGCTTTTCTTTTCTTTTCTTTTCTTCAAGTTATTATTAATAAGATTCTTGTAAAAATATAATACTTGAAGTATTTAGATATTAATTTTTAATCTTACAAGTGACTCCCTTTGTTGCCCTAGTAATGCAGCTTTGTCCTGGGTACCTTCAGGAAAAAAGTCAATTGAGTTATTTATACTAAGGAGTGAGGGCCTGAATCTGTTCCCTCCCCCAGATATATTTGCATGTTTAAAAAGGGAAAGGGAAATATTTTTTAAAAAATTACATTCTATTAAAAAGTGTAATTATAGATGTCTGGAGGTAAGGGTAGATATTTTTAGATATTTGGAGCCTTCTTTGTATCCCTCCACCAAATCAAAAGCCCATTCTGATCCTTCACCTTTTAATACTATTTTACATTGTCATTTAGCTGTTTCATGTCTCGAATTCCCCATATTTCTGGGCCTACTTAAAATCCTAGCTCCTTCCTTGCCTTTGTATCAAGGGGTAGGCTTAAAAATCCATGGATTCCAATAAGTCTTTATTATCCTGTATGATTTTCTCATTTTTTTTCATGTGTGTTGCCCAGCTAGACTATAAACTCTTTGAGGGCATCAACCACCTCTTCTAGTCTTGATAGCATCTAATTTAGAACTAGGTACAATGGGAGGTATTTAGTAAAGATCTGTTGAGTTCCATTGCTTTTTAATCCTATCTTTTCCCAAAATTTTAGGGCTGAGGAGAAGCTCAGAGGATTATCTAATCCAGAAATATCAAACACTCCACCAGGGCAAATGAGGCCCACAAAATTTGCCAGTTTGTCCTGAACTGAATTAGACTGTATCAAACAACTAAAAATACAACAAAACATAGATAATACTGATTTTATAAGTTGATGTATGCTAGTAGAGGTCTTTATGTCCAGTTGAGTGGCCCTGTTTTTCTATTTGAGTTGGACACCCATGATGTAGCCCATTCCTCTGCTTCTAGAGCAGGACCAATCTTCCGGTTTGAAGAGCTCTCCAGAGAAGGTAATTCTATTCCATAGTATAGAGGCTGAGAACTCTTCATACAAAATGTTCCTTTGCTTCTTTGCCCTATTATCCTCCATCGCCCATGAGGTGATAGCTCTTTTCTAGTCAGCATTTAAAAAAAATTTATTTTTATAAAGCTCACTTCCATATTGGCCATTGGTCACTCATACATAACCAAACTCTCCCACTCCCCCCACAAAAAAACAATCAAGATACACTTCTGTGAAAGACAACTCCAATAGTCGGGATTTTCTCAGATCACTGCATTTTGTCAGAATTTTGTTAAGGGCAATATTTTGGCTAATTTACAAAGATGGTAGTATCTGCTACTTTGCCCTGGCCCTCTAGTTCTGGTGGTTTTTCTTAACCTCATCTCTCAGAACTAAGTAAAAAATTACAGGCAGGGGGCAGCTGGATGGCTTAGTGGGTAGATAGCCAGGCCTAGAGACGGGAGGTTCTAGGTTCAAATCTGGCTTCAGACACTTCCAAGCTGTGTGACCTTGGGTAAGTCACTTGACTCCCATTGCCTACCCTTACCACTCTTCTGCCTTGGAGCCAATACGCAGTATTTATTATAAGATGGAAGGAAGCCTTGGACCTAGCTTCAATCCCTTTTGACCTAGTTGGTAGATCTGCATGCAGAAAAATACTACTGTTGACCAAGAGTAATCAAATTGTAAATTCTTTATGTTTTCTATCTCTGCATTCCCATTCAACCAGGATATAAGAACTGACATGAGATAGAAAACTACATATTTCAAATGCAACATATTCCAGCATCTAGTGTTTTTATACCAGTTTAGTTCAATTTAAAAGCCTTGTTGCCTATAATATGCAAGACATCCAGGGTGCAGAGACCAAAACAAAAAAGGTCCTGCTCTCAGGGAACTTAGATTCTACTAGAAAGATGCAACACATATTCAAATGTAATAAGACATATATGTGTGCATGGGTTATCTAAATGTAACTTGTGGACAACAGAGAGAGATCTATCTGGAACCCAACCCATCTTTCTCCAAGGCACACTATAGTTTTCACCTTTAGGGAGCCTGGAAAAGGGCTGTGCCTGGGCATCATTTCTTTCCTTGTCTATCACCAAGAAGGCTCTTAGACTAGAATTATATCTCTCTGTACCTCCCACTACCCACCAAGTATTCCTGTTTAGGAGCATGAATCTAGTTTAGAATGAAAACTGTTTCCTTGTTTACTCTTAAGAAAAGGCAGGAAAAGAAAAAGGCAATCCCAAGCTCATACCTTCTCTCCTTGTCATCAAATGTTGTTTACACAAAAGACCATCAAAAATAGTAAATAGTGAGGGTTAAACCCATTTATCCAAGCAAAACAACAAATGGAAATTAGGGTTTATATAAATACACACACATATATAAATGTGTGTATGTATGTGTATGTGAATATATTATATATAATGTTTATATAATATATACACATACCCACACACACCATAAAGAGAATACGTGAGCTCCTTAATAAGATGAGGTAAGATTTCGCTCCAGCAAAGAGCAGGCCAGATCAAAGGAGTCTCATTCCAAAATCTACGGGGAAGCAAGTTGGATATTAAGGACTCACTGAGATTTTTAAATCCTTTTCCTCTCTATGTGAACCTTTCCAAGCTTCTCTCCAAAGGTTACCAATGAGCTCCTCCTAATAAGCAGAACCCATAATCCTTTTTCAAATATCCACAATGACTTCTTAGAGACTTTTCCCAAGGTGTATTACATTTTCCAATTAGATGTAATTTTTCTCTTCTCTTCTTACACTACAGTCTTCTGGTTCTCCTCCTATATCGCCAGGTATTCTTTCTGTTTCCTTCTGTGAAGAATAGGAGTGAAGAATGTCACTGAGGAAATGTTTAATTAAGAAAAGAGATGAGTTCATGGACTGAGAGCAAGACACAACTGATGGGCAGCCTGTATGTTCCATTGGGGAACATTTTTATTAGAAGAAAGTAAGGAAGACTCCACCAATGGTGGGTAGCCCCATTGTGGTGAACTTATGGGAAGATATAAACCAGAGTTTCTATATAGGCAGGCCTGGATAGATTGTAGTTTTGGGGGTTGGTAGAAATATGCACATCAGTATGATGATAAATCCATTCGAGGAGGAGTAAATTGAACCCTTGAGAGGTTAAGTAAATTGCCCAAGGTAATGCACTGGATGGAGTGCTGAGCCTAGAGTCCAGAAGAAGAGTTCAACTCTTATCTCAGACATTTAACAGCTGTATGCCCTTGGGCAAGTCACTTAACCCTGTTTGCCTTCATTTCCTCCTCTATCAAATGATCTCTAGAAGGAAATGGCAAAGTCCTCCAAGTATCTTTGCCAAGAAAACCCTAAATGAGGCCATGAAGAATCCAATGTGACTGAAAATGACTAAAGGAAGACAGCAAATATAGGTATTAAGGATCAGACCTGGACTCCAACCAAAGGTCTCTGATTCTAAATCCATTTCTATCTAAATCTAAATCTTTCCATTGTTTGCTGCTCTATGGTTTTAAATTCCATTGGGATCTAAATGGTGTATTTCTAAAAGTAAAATTTTAAAATATTTTTGTTTTTATGTTGCTTAGACTTCCATGTCCCATTTATTTATCCCTTACTTATTTATCCTTTTATAACAAGGAACTTTTTGAAAAAAGAAAAAGAGGAAGAAGAAAAAAATTCAATAAAATCAATCAGTATATCAAAAAAAAAATCCTGATACTACGTGGAATGTTCCCTACTCTTGAAACATGCCCCATTTCCTCCCACCACTACCAATCTGCCAAAGCAAAAGGGGATGTGGGTCTTCTTATATCTTTTCTTTGGAGCCAGGTTTGTTTTTGGTAATTTTGTAACACTCATTTTCAATAATTTCATGGTGGTTGGTTTTTTTTTTTTGGGGGGGAGGTTGGTTGTGTGTATTTTCTTGGCTTTATTTACTTCACAGCATTAGTTCATGCAATTCTTTTTCATGTTTCTCTCTATTCATCATGTTCATCCTTTCAATATTCCATTCCATTCACGAACCACAAGTGGTTTGGTCATTCCCTAATCAATGGGCATCTATTTTGTTTCCATTCTTTGCTAGTACAAAAAATGCTGCTATATTTTAGGGTAAATGGAGCCTTTCTTTTTGTCAAAGACCTCCTTGGGATGCATATCTAGTAGTGGAATCTCTCATGTTAGCCTTTTTAGGGTGGCATCTTATTTAATCATAGTGTTTGGCACAGTATTCTGCACACAGTGAGTGATGATTAAATGTTTGTTGAATTGCATTCGATGGAGATGGCTTGACTTGTTCTAGTCAGAGGACCTCCAGTCTGATGTTGAATTCCCCCCTACCCCTCAAAAAAAACAAAATCAGCCAACCAATGAAAGTAACTAGCCCCGGGGCAGGAGAGATGAGAGGAAGAGAGATCCTAGGAAATGGAAATTGTTGAGTTAGAGGTGCTGTGGCTTATGGACTTCAGGGACTATAAGAGCATCCCTTAAAACCAGAGCTGAGTTTAGATCTGGGAAGCCCAAGGTCAAAGGCATGGATGACTCATGGCCCAGCACAGTTCCACTTTCTTTTCAGCTGATGGTCATCTTGGGTTGTGGGGATATTTACTAATCTCAGGGTCATCACACACCTGGATGTCCTGTTCCACCAGTGTTTCATTTATTCATTCATTACATTCAATACATTCATTCATTCAAAAATACTGGATCGAATGAGTTAACACATAAAATGCCTTGTACACTTGAAGGCTTTATATAAATGCTAGCTATTGTTGTAATATTATCCTCATTGTCATATTATTAGCAGTGACACAAAGACAAAACAAAAAATAATCTTTGACCCAAAAGAGCTTATATTTGATGGAGGATACAATATTCAAATACATAAATAAATGCAATTTAATTTGACAAAGGAAAGTGCTAGGAGGTTAGGAAAGGTGTGGCCCGAAAACTTACAGAGAAGTGGAAGATATAAGAACATTGACTAAAGGAACAAACGATATTTAGCTGAGGAAGAAAATGTTCAGAGGAGATATGATAGTCTTCATATATTTGGAGAGCTTCTCTGAAAGAGATCTGACACAGACTACTGTACTAGTATATTATGTATATTATAAAAACATGCAGAAAAATAAATGTAAAAGAATGAAATAATGTTGAAATAAAAAGATTTTAAAAAATAATTTGATTTAATTTTGTTTTATAATAGTACAAAACATTTTTGTTCTCACTTAGAATAGTACAATTTATATAAAATATCAGATTATATTCTTCTGAATTATATTATGTTCTAGAAATTAAATTCTAACATTATATAATATAATATTTTAGGTATCAAGGTGTCATTGTGGATAGAATGCTTCGAGTAAAAAAGACCCAATTTTAAATTTTGCTTCAGACACTTTCAGGTGTACAGCCTTTTTGGTAAGTCATTTAAATGTTTTATGCCTCACTTTTCTCATCTATAAAATGGGCATAATAATAGAACCTACCACAAAGAGCTATTGTGAACATCAAATGAAATTATATATATAAATATGTTATTTTTTATTGTTAGTGAGAAAAATGTGAATTTGCTTTATAATTTTTTTAAATCTTGATTTAAAACTGTGACAGCAATTAAAAGATCTGGTTCTAAGTTTCATTTATTTCAGTGCTTGGTTTTAAAAGCTGTTAATAGCTACATTAGATAAAGATATACAGGTCTAAATGGAGGGAGTTGGCTGTGCTTACTAAAACATGATATTCATTTTTCAGTCCCATCTATCAATTACACAGAGGGTTTTGTGAAATTTGACTAGTAGATTCCCATCTCCCCTGATGTCAGGATTAGGCAGGTCTGGCCTCTGGAGGTCAAGTCCTAAGGCCAGAAACAGGTTAAAAGGGGGTAATGATAAGGTGCTCAGATAGGCCCTGGTTTCTTGGTGATGGATGGCTTTCTCCTTTTGTTTCCCAGCAATCCCATGGGGTAGGGGTGGAACCAATCTTGGGAGCAAGGTTGCAGATCTGAGAGGATTCTGTGCTTGGCTGCTAAGAGTCTCAAATCCCTTGGGCAGCAGCAGTTGTGCCATCTCCTCCCACCATTTGCCAGATTCTGTATTAACTTATTCTCTTTCCTACCCTTACAAGTATTCTTTGGCTCCATATTAGATACTACTGACCTTGAGTAAGTGAGTCCTACAAAGGACCAACTCTAGAAGACTCAGGCTCATCTTGGAAAACTGTTTTTTTTTCTTTCTCAAAGTAGAATGGGCTGCCTCTTGTGGGAGTGGCTTTCCCATTGCTGAAAATCTTCAAAGAAAGACTAGATGGTCATTTTCATGGACATCTAAGCCTAATTGTGTCTCTGTGGCTTGGAGAATCCTGTCAAGAAATGTAGCAGGTGTTTCTTGACCTGTCTGCCTGACCTTCTCAAATTTAGACCATGCATTTGGTCTCCGGGAATTGTTATCCAATACCTTTAGAAACAATTTTCTTGTCCCCTTTAACATTCAGTAGATAGGCACCAAATTCAAATCCAGTTCTTCCCAATTCTCAGGCTATGGTGTTAGGCCCTGAGTGTTCCTGGTCTCCTCAATAAAGTTTTGCTGGTCATGTTTGGACATCAATTCACCTAGGATGAACCAAAAATCAGTAAAATCTGGATCATAGGTCTTAATAAATGACGGCAATATTTTTACAAATTTCCCAGGGTCATCACAAAATTTTGGAGCTTTTCATTTGATTGTCTCCACATCCTCTGCCCTGAAATGGGTATGCTTTTTGACATGGAATATCCAGTCTTCTCTAACCACTTGGAGGTCTCTTAAGGGAAAAAGATTAATTGGGGTATCACCAGTATTTTGGGCTCTTTGTTCCTTCTCTATCCTTGTTTCTCCATAAGCCTTATCATCATTGTTTACATTAACCTGCCGTGCACAACTATAGTCAGTGTCCTTAAATCTATTGCTTTATATATATATATGAATATATATATATATATCCATATTATCCATTTGCACTTGTAACAATCTCATTATCAACTTGATTTCTGATTCCTTACACCACCAATTAATTATTATCTTAAGAGTATACAATATGCACTTCAATAACCATCTCATTCTATATACAGTGTATAAACACAGTAATATCATAGGTGTATTAGCTAATATGTCCAGCACTGTTATCTCCCACACAGATTTTACTATCTCAGAATCAACACAGAATTTAATATATTTAAGGATACCCTTAAACAGAAAACAAGGAATACCCCACAACACATTCCACAGAAATAATAAACATTATCTACTATATCTTCCATAATTGTCTTTACTAATATTGTACTCCAAAACTTTGTGACAAATTATAAGTATTATTAAAATCCACTATGAACTACTTTACCAAAATACACAACAAGAATTAACAATAGAATAATAATACACACACAAAAAAGAACAAAATTAGCACCACAGGAAAAAACTGCAAAGAAAAACAATTAAAATCCCTTTTCCTGAGGTCTTTAAATGTCCGGGAGCACTGTGAGAACCCTGTAGGTATTTCTCAATGAGCTCAGTAGTGGAGCAGCCTTTCCCTATTGACTTAGAATGTTTAAGCCTCAGACAACCACTGGGAGTTGGATTAGAATGTTGGAGCTCAGTCTGTCCTCAGCCACTGACCTGAACACTTCTCCCTGCTGAGTTATTGTTTAACTGCCAAGGCTCCCCTGTCCCATCTGGGGTGCCAACTTTTATGGGTAAATAAACACACAGGGGTTTCTGGGGGGGGGAGAAGGGATGAAGGAGGAATGAAGGGTGAAGAGGTATAACTACCTTAGACAAATACAAATGAGCTGTGACAATTTGAGTGAGTGGCAGTTGGGATCCAACTGACTCTTAGACTACATCAGCCAGGGATACCTTACTTACTATGGGAAAGAAACAACAGAAAGTTAAAAACACTTTTTGTAATGAATTTAAAAGGTAAGAGCTGTAGGGAGAGGTCACCCTAACCTAGGTATCTAAGGACAAAACCCAGGGAGTGGGAACTGGGTCAGGATCTACACTATTCTAACCCAGGCTGCCTGGATTAGCCTAAAAGGCTGGAAGGTGAATGAATGTCTCACAACCTGAGTTCACTTCTGTTCCAGTGATGATCCAGCACAATCCTCAGCAAAATTAATCCAAAGGGAGAATGAAAGCAGCGAGCTAATCAAGTCTGGAAGTCCACCTTTCAGAGCTGTGATCAATGCTCACACCTGTATTTCCTGGCAGAACAGATGACTCCTTGATAGAGAAAAATCCCTTCTCCTGGGCTCTCCACCAGAGACAGTTAACAGCCTCACATTGTTCCCTCCATCACAAAGTCCTCAGGAAAAAACTTCCTTCCTTGCCACTATTCCATCATTGGAACCTTTAGGTCTTATCTGACAGCCTGGGTGCTAATTTCACTAAATGTCTAAACTCTTAATTTTCCTCATAACAGTCTATTGTTGAAGAGATCCTTTTTTTTTGGGGGGGGGGGTAAAGATTGAACAAAATAACCTCTGAAATTTCTCCCAACTCGGAGATGCTATGATTCTTTTTTAAAGTTACTTTGCTTTGTCAATTATATGTAATAATTTTCCACATAAGTTTTCTGAAGATAGAGGATCCAAATTGTCTCCCTCCCTCTCTTCCTTCCCCCTTCCTGGAGCTAGTAAGCAATTTGACCTGGGTTTTACATTATCATGCGAAATCAAAACCTAAATAAACTAAAACAAAAAATTGTATACTTTGATCTGCATTCTGACTCCAACAATTCTTTCTCTGGAGATGGATAACATTCTTTGTCATAAATCCCTTATAATTATCCTGGATCAATCATTGTACTGCTGAGAATAACTTTCTTTCACAGTTGATCAGTCCACCGTATTGCTGTGACTATGTACAACATTCTCCTGGTTCTGCTTATTTCACTCTGCATCAGTTCATGTAGGTTGAGATGCTATGATTCTGGGTCTATTAATGATACTGGAAGGATTTTCTCTATAGGATGTTGTAAGTCTATAAATCTATCTGCCTCCTTTCATTTCCCAACTCATCTCCTCCTCTCTTGTTTTTTGAAGGAAACACATAGAATAAAATTTAAAATTAATACTTCTGAAAAGTGAAACACTTCTGAAATATGAAACCACAAATACTAATTTTAAGTTCTCATAATTATAACTTAATTTTTGGAAGTATTTTATTTTTCATTTTATTGTCATCTTTTGTTTTCATGTCACCATCAATTCCACATGTTTCCCCTTTCCTGCCTTATCTAAGGAGGCATCCCTACTAAAAAAGGGAAAAAAGTCAGTTTAACAGAGAAAGTTAACACAGTAATGGAGAATGACAACATATGCCATATTCTTCATCTATGGTTCATCTCTGCAAAGAAATGAAGGTGGTATATTTTTTCATTTCTTCTCTGGTGTTAAGCTTGGTTATTGTAATTATATGGCATTCATATTTTTATTCTATTTCCATTTTTAGCCATTTATATAATGTTCCTCCAACATTGCCTATTTGACTCTGCATCAGTTCATCAAAACCTTCCTATACTTTTCTGAATTTTTCATAGTCATTATTTCTTACAGAGCAATAATATTCATTACATTTGTATATCACAATTCATTTTGACATCCCCCCAATCAATGGGCATCTGCTTTGTTTCCAGTTCTTTGCTCTATTAAACAGTACTGCTATGAATGTTTTGGTCCATATGGGATCTTTCTTTCCTACAGGGGATCTTGATTTCCTTGGGGATTATGTAGTGAGATCTGTGAGTCGAAGAGCATGGACATTTAGTCAAATAGTACTTTAAGGGTTTCAAAGCACTTTGTACACATTGGCATTCTTAAAAAGAAGGACCTAGAGGGGCAGCTGGGTAGCTCAGTGGAGTGAGAGTCAGGCCTAGAGACAGGAGGTCCTAGGTTCAAATCCAGCCTCAGCCACTTCCCAGCTGTGTGACCCTGGGCAAGTCACTTGACCCCCATTGCCCACCCTTACCAATCTTCCACCTATGAGACAATACACCAAAGTACAAGGGTTAAAAAAAAAAAAAGAGAAGGACCTAGACTTCTGACCTTGAACAAATCATTTCCCTTCCATGAGGAAGATTCCTTCTTTGAGAAAAAAAAGGGATGTCTAGATTTTTGAGGACCCTCCTTTTTGTAGTATCCCTTATTCTATGCTATTCCAGTTCCTGGGATATTTAGTGATAGGTCATAGGACAGATATAATAAGGTCCCCTCTTGGTTTGCCTCCCCCATGAGGCACACTTACACCTGGTTAAACAGGGCATAGGCAATGCATGCTCTTTCTTCTGTTCTCAAGTCCTACCATATCCTTCTGGAAATGGGCCATGACTATTGGCTGTTCTCCTACAGTCTCCCCCACTTTCAGGGACATTCCTGGGGAGAGGACAGATGCCAGTTTCCTCAGAGTAGATATGCACATACAAATCACTCCTAACTACAATGTTGGTCTAGGCAACAGTTCTTAACTTGGGGGATATGAACTTTAAAATGTTTTGATAACTTTGTTTCAATATAACTGATTCACTTTGTAATCCTATGTATTTGGGTAGGTGGGCAGTCAATAAACATTTATTAAATGCCTTCTCTGTACCAGAAACTGCACTCCAATGGAGGAGATGACATGCAAACAAGCTAGAGTCAGGATAAATAAGAGATAATCAATAGAAGAAAAGCACTAGAATTAAAAGAGATTGTCAAAGGCCTGTTCTAGAAGGTGAGATTTTAACTGGGTCTTTGTGTACACATTTAAGTGTCTATGGGTACATCTATACCTATATATCTGTATGTGAGCAGCTCCCCTTTTTAATTTACACTTGGGGAAAGGACTTTATTTTTTTTAAACCCCTTACCTTAAATCTTAAAAGCTGTAAGTTTATTTAATTTATAATTAATAAAATTATAACATTATATATAATATATATACTTAATTTAGTAATTTAGTAAATTTAATAACTTACATTTATAAAATCTATAAAGTCTTAAAATCTATAGTAAGTGTCTGTTCCAAGGCAGAAGGCAATTGGAGTTAAGTGACTTGTCCAGAGTCACACATCTAGGAAGTGTCTGAAGCTAGAAGTAGCCCTTTAAAAAACATTCTGCTTTCAGGCTAGATTGTCTCTGGTTTCTAAATCAATGACTTGCTGAGCTGGGTCTTGGAGTCTCTTCTCCTGGGCTGCTGAGTTTTGAGATTCTCTAGTTTGCAGGTTTGGAGGACTTTCTGGAAAGAAAAGATAGCCCTTTTGAGATCTGGAGCAGGGGGACAAACAGAGGGACAGGAAATGGCTTGGAGGAGGAGGAGGAGGAAGGCTGAAAATAGCTCTGTCCTCCTGCAGGTGCATGTCAGCTGGTGTGGAGAGTCCAGAGTCCTTAACTCGGTAAACAGTCTGTGGGTTCTTATCAGGGCCCTTCGTCCATTAAACAGACCGGGGTTCAGTAAACACAAGAGGAGGAAGGAGGAGCCCGAAACAGGAGAGTACTGGAGTTTGCAGGTGGAGACACGAGGAGTTGTTTGCTCCTGGTTCTGCTGCTTTGGGTCTGCTAAAAATGGAATGGCCATGCCAGCCTTTGATGGGTCATGTGTGCCCAGTCAGCGTGGCAGCTGGGTGTATGCAGAGTGGATCAATCTTAGGAAAGGTCAAGGGCAGCACCCAAAGAGGAGGGAATCTCCATTCTGCGCGGGTCAC
The DNA here is from genome assembly GCF_016433145.1 of Gracilinanus agilis. Classification (NCBI taxonomy): domain Eukaryota; kingdom Metazoa; phylum Chordata; class Mammalia; order Didelphimorphia; family Didelphidae; genus Gracilinanus; species Gracilinanus agilis. The sequence goes on from NC_058131.1 coordinate 90,039,260, forward strand.
TTTGACCTTCAGCTAGCAAGGAACTGAGGTGGGACAGGGTGAAGAAGGGGCTCCTGCCCTGCCTTTGGTCAGCACCTATTGTCCATAGTAAATCATTAGCCAGATATTGATTCAGGTCAATTGCTTTAGAACAGGGGTTCTTAAGCCCAACTCCAAGGAGTTGTTTTTAAAATATATATTGATAACTGTCTTTCTTTTTTCTTTTTTAAAAATCCTTACCTTACCTTGGAATTAAGGTGGCATATTGGTTCCAGGGCAGAAAAGTGGTAAGGGCTAGGCAATGGGGGTTAAGTGACTTGCCCAGTGTCTGAGGCCACATTTGAACCCAGGACCTTCTGGCTTTCAATCCCCTGAGCCACTTCATTGGCCCCAAGTGCATTTAGATGTAACTGGTTTCCTTTGTAATCCTTTTTTTTTTTAGATTTTGCATTATGCATTTATAGACATTACTCTGAGAAGAGGTCCACAAGCTCCATCAGATGGACAAAAGCAAAAAAAGGTTGAGAATCCCTGGTTCAGAGCATAAGAAACCTAATCATTACTGTTAAAGGAAGACCTGAGTTCAAATCCTAACTCAGACACTTGCCAATTGTGTAATCCTGGACACTTAATGGTTATGAGCTTCTGTACCCTCATCTGTAAAAGGAGAATAAGAATAGTGTCTACATCCCAGGGTTGTTGTGAAGAGCCAAAGAGATAATATACATAAATGACTTAAAAACCTTAATGTGCTATAGAAATGCAAATTATTATTATTATTATCATTATTATCATTACTACATAGTTAGGAGTTCTGTTTGGTTCAGAATAACAGAGATCTTGACTTCTTTCTTCTCATCTAGGCTTCAGTGCTAGTTTCATCATCCTTTCTGCCTTTGTCTCTGTCAATGTCTCTCTGAGGTTCTCTTTCTCTCTCTCTCTCTCTCTCTCTCTCTCTCTCTCTCTCTCTCTCTCTCTCTCTCTCTCTCTCTCTCTCTCTCTCTCCCATATTCAT
>NC_058131.1:90055170-90097237 GCF_016433145.1 Gracilinanus agilis
CTCTCCTCTCCTCTCCTCTCCTCTCCTCTCCTCTCCTCTCCTCTCCTCTCCTCTCCTCTCCTCTCCTCTCCTCTTTTCCTCTCTTCTCCTTTCCCTTCCTTTCCTCTCTCTCCCCTCCTCTCCTCTTCTCTTTTCCTCTCCTCTCCTTTCCCTTCCTTTCTTCTCTCTCCCCTCCTCTCCTCTTCTCTCCTCTCCTCTCCTCTTCTCTCCTCTCTTTTCTCTCTGTGTCTCTGCTTGTTTCTCTGTTTGTCTCACTCCTCTCCTCCAGAGAAGCTGATAAATTTTCAACCAGCCTTAGAGCTAATCTCCTTCAGAAGGTAGAGAAAGTGACATCTCTGACTTTATGATAGAGAAGGAGAAGAAAGCTTGACAAATTTTTGTTCAATGTAAGGAAGCATTTCCTAAAAATTAAAGTTGTACACCAGCAAGATGGGGTGCCTTTGGAAGGTGTGGGTTCCTCCTCAAAGGAGGTTAGCAGGCAGAGGCTGGAGGTCCGGGATGCTGCCAAGGATATTCTTGTTCAGTTACAGCCTGAATTAGATGGCCTAGGAGGTCCTTTCTAACTTGTAGATTCTATGATCCTCAGAGATGATGCAGTCCATCCTCTTCATTTTACAGATGAGGAAACTGAGGCCCAGGGAGGTGAAATCACTTATGCCAGGCCACTCATAGATATTCTTCATGGAAGACTAATGCCTGGAAGACTTAAAGCCAACTTAGATTAAATAAATCAAAGAAACTGCAAATGTCTCTAAATTAATTGGAGTTTATTCTGTAGGATATTGCCCAGGCTACATATGGTCTCTCTCTGTCTCATTAATGGTCGAGGACAGTATGTTCTTCTTGGTGATATTTTCCTTATATTTTACCTTGCCATAAAATCCATAGGATTTTAGATTTTGGAGGCAAGTGGAAGAGCTAGGATTCCAACTTAGGTCCCCTGACTCCAAATTCAATACTCTTTCCAGTGACTCATCTTTCAGCAACTAAGTGTGGCTGGACACTAAGGTGAAAATCACAGCTTTTCAGGCTCCCTACACCTTCCAAATTGCCACTGTAGCAATTTGGATACAGTCATAGGAATGTAGGACAAAAGGGATCAGTTAACACCACTGCCCTCTAGACTGGCTAAGTGAGTGAAACTTCTGGGTAATCTATATGGATTTTGACTCACTGCCAGGGGCATGATGGGAGCCGAAAGAAATTTATTTCTTCCAACCCAAACATAAGGCTAGACGAAAGGAACTGTTGCTAGGTACCACCAAAGGGGAGTACAAAACAAAGATCTGACTGAGAGGATCTCTATTGCTGCTTGTATATTTGACTTAGAAGAAATGAAATCGCCCTATGGTTATTAGTCACCTTTCAGAAGAGCTCTCACCTTTCACCTTGGGGAAGAGGATGTATAGTAATTGCTACTCAGGATATAAACTAGCAGATGATGGCCCATCAGCATAGGACAGCAGATGACATCAGCAGCCTTTAAAGACTTAGCCAGTGATAGGTTTGGAAATGTGTTTCAGCTGACACAGAGCCCTACTTAGAAGGTGAGTTGTCTTTTCCTACTGGCAGTGGAGGGCAACATGTCCTTCTTGGTGATATTTTCCTCATTTCCTTCACTATTTCGTTGAATTCTATGAGTTCCTGTATTCTCTGGTTTGTTCTGAAGCATCAGATGAGGGGATTGGGATCATGAACTGTGATTTTGAATGAGTTGACTAAAACCATTCCTCACACCAGGCTGGAACTTTAGGTTCCCATATTAGAAGGAAGTCAGGAGAACACCCTCATCTCTTTCTTTCTTTCTTTAAAAAAAAATTAATTGATTTTGTTTTACACGTCCCCTCTCCTATTTCTTATGAAAAGAAGGGACCACTATCCAAAAAAAAATCTATTCTTTTTTACTGTGTTTTTCCATAACACTTTTTTAAAAACATTTTTTAAACCCTTAACTTCTGTGTATTGGCTCCTTGGTGGAAGGGTGGTAAGGGGGGAAATGGGGCTCAAGTGACTTGTCCAGGGTCACACAGCTGGGAAGTGTCTGAGGCCAGATTTGAACCTAGGACCTCCGGTCTCTAGGTTTGACTCTCAATCCACTGAGCTACCCAGCTGCCCCCATAACACTTTTTGAATGAAGTAAATCATTGTTAAAAAGTCCATCCCTCCCAGACTGATGTCATTTTCCTGATGCTGCTCTTTTCAAATTCCTCCTTCATCTTGAACCCTTTGTGCCCAACACTCAGATCTTTCCCTACTTGTTTTCCTTGATCTGATGCCTTGAAGACTTCTGCTTCTAAGTTTTGAACTGGTTGCTCTTACTTTCTTTGATCACTGGAATCTGGAGGAGAATTTTCTTATTCTTTTTCACTTGGTGATCACTGCCTGACACCCTCTTCAGCAAGCTGAAGATCCCCTTCCTGCCCTTCTCAAGGTTGGAAAGTGATAATAGGGATGGGATCTAGGCTTCGAAAATTAAGTAAAATCTGAGTAAGTTGGAGGTAGGAGGGGGAGATATTCTTTTTTTTTTTTAATTTTTTTTATTTTAAACCCTTAACTTCTGTGAATTGACTTATAGGTGGAAGAGTAGTAAGTAAGGGTAGGCAATGAGGGTCAAGTGACTTGCCCAGGGTCACACAGCTGGGAAGTGGCTGAGGCCGGGTTTGAACCTAGGACCTCCTGTCTCTAGGCCTGGCTCTCAATCCACTGAGCTACCCAGCTGCCCCCAGGAGATATTCTTGGTAGGAGTAATCACACGAAAAAAGTCACAAAGATAGGAAGAGCATCATTTGCAGAGACCAATGGCTACACTAGTCCCATATTGGCCAGAAGGTTGGCAATGAGGGAGCTGTGGCAAAGGAGAGAAGAGAGAGGATAGGTAGATATTTGAGAAACTTGCCAATGTATATGCCTGTGGTCAGTGAGTTGTGAGCATTCCCATGATGCTAGCATTGTAGTCAAAGATTTCCCTGACCACCAGGGAATTTCTGGTTACAAAAGCTCAGACCACAAAGCATCAGGGAGCCTTGCACAACTCTTCCCAACCCTTTCAACAGACTTTTATTGGTTCGATGTTTAACAGACTAGGGTGGAACAACAAATTGAAAGGGGTGGAGGACAATTTGGAAAGAGACCCAGACTATAATTTCATTGCTCTAGAGTCTCCAAAGATCACATCTCTCTGCCTCCTACTTTCTGGGGCTTCAGAGTTCTGGGGCAGACCCCTAGAAGGGGATGAGAAGGGATAATGGAAGGGGAGGCTCTGGCAAAGATTTTGAGGAAAGAAAGGGGACTTCTTCCCTAGCATTTTGTGCAGGACTAGGAACAGAGAAGGGAACAGGAAAGAATAGAGGATTTATTGCTTTTCTTTGTACACTGAAAGCTAATGGTAGCCTTAGTACTCTATCTCTTTCTTCTCTCCCCCTAGAGCAGTGATGGTGAACCTTTTAGAGAGGTAGGTGATGTGAGAAACATCCTCAGGCGAGAGTGGAGAAGGGGAGGAGAGCAGCCTGGCTCTACTTCCCTCTGTCTTCCCAATAATGAACTCTGGCAGTCTCTGTGATGGGGTGACAGGGCACGTGTCCAGAGAGGACTCTGAGTGCCCTCTCTGGCATGTGTGCCACCAGTTTACCACTACAGCCCTAGAGTGTTCCACTCTAAAGTTGGAGGGTGACCTCTGGCTTCATTCTCTAATCCAATGGACAGATGAACGCTGAGGCTACTTCTGCTGAATTAGAGGGAAGAAGCCTCCTAGAAACCTTTCTGGTATCTTTATTTATTTTACAAAGAAATTAATAGCTACTAATAAAAGCTAGATGTGACCCTGAGCAAGTCATTTAACTCTGTTTGCAACAGTTTCCTCCTCTGTAAAATGAGCCAGAGAAGGAAATGGCAAGCCACTCTAGTAATTTTGACCAAGAAACCCAAATGGGGCCACAAAGAGTCAGGCATGGCTAAAAATGAGTGAATCTGACAATTATAGATTGTGTGACTCTAAGTAAGTCCCTTTACCTCTTAATGCTCTAAGATTATAAAAAACAGGATGGCTTTAATCTGCACTATGTGGGGAGAGTTTCCTCACTTGAAAATTCCTTAAACCAGCATAATCACAGGTCCAGTCACTATTCCTTCAATAACAATATTTGTTCCCATATTTAAAAATATTTTTATTTTAATATTAAATTGAAATTTCAACATTAAAATTTAACATTAATTTTAAAATTCTAATTAATATTAATTGTTTGTGTTTTATCTTTTTCAAGCTCCTACAGACGTGATCTTTTAGCTCCTCTGACAGTCGTCTTTTTAGATGTGGGCAGAGAAGACGTTATTATCTTAATTCTGCAGAGAGTTGTTAACGATTAAGTAACTTCAAGTCAATATGGCAAACATGTATTATGATTCACCTAGTAAGGCAATGTGCTGGGTTACTAAGTGGGGATACTAAGTTTAAAAAATGGTCCCTACCCTCAAGGCGTTTATAATCTAAGCTTACAAATTGAAATTGCTTTATATACATTTAATCATTACAACAAGGTGGGAGGCATATAATACAGGTATTAGATCTATAGTGTTGCTGTAAGCATAAAATGAAATGAGATTTTTCAAAGCCTTTGAAAAACTTAAAAAAACCACATAAATACTATTTTGATGTGGTAGTTACAAAGCAGATGGAGAGCTGGATATAGTCAGGAAGATCCAAGTTTGAATGCTGCCCCAGCCACTGAAAAGTGGTGTGACTCTAGACCAGTGGTTCCCAGACTTTTTTGGCCTACTGCCCCCTTTCCAGAAAAAATATTACTTAGCCCCCTGGAAATTAATTTTTTTTAATTTTAATAGCAATTAATAGGAAAGATAAATGCACCTGTCGCCATCTCTGCCCCCCTAGATCACTGCAGCACCCACCAGGGGGCAGTGGCACCCACTTTGGGAATCACTGGTCTAGACAATCACTTAACCACTCTCAGGCTCAGATTCCTCAGCTAAAAAATGGGACTAATAATAACAGATGTGAAGCCAGGTGGCTCAGTGGATAGAGTGCTAAGTCTGGAATTAGCTCAGTAGACTCTATCCACTGAGCCACCTGGCTAGGTCTGGAATTAGGAAGACTTAAGTTCAAATCTGACCACATACTCTGTGACTGTTCAAGACACCCTCTTTTTGCCTCAATTTCCTCATCTATAAAATGGGGATAAAAATAGCATCTACTTCCCAGGGTTGTTGTGATGATCAAATGAGATCATATTTTTGAAGTGTTTTACACATTGCCTGGCATTGTAAGGGATTAATCAATGATTCTTTCTGTATTAATTAGAATCTTGAACCTTTGGAGTCCATCTCCCAAAATTCCTTTTTCCCCTTTCATGTACGTGCATCCTTAATGTTGTTTGTATATAGTTTCAGGGTCTCCTCCCCCTCGCTCTCTTCTTCCACATGTGTGGTTTGGGTGAGCTCTCTCTGCACTCTAGCTTCTTTTAGTTTCCCTTTTGCTTCAAATTAAATTTAATAAATCTTATTAAATATAATACTTGGAGTATTGGAGATTAATTTGAAAATCTACATTTCCATCCTTCTTTATGTTGGAAATACAAAGTTGAAAAAAGAGAGACTCCCTCCCAGAAATACAGCCTAAGGGAAAGGAGGGATTTGATGGGTACCCAAGTAAGTCATCTACAAGAAACGGGCAATTTGGCTGAGACATTGAATACTAAATTAGGAAGAGGGATACGAACTCGGTATAGAAAAATTGTTTGGAGTCAGAAGGCTAAAGCCTTTAAATGCCAAATAAGAGGGGACTGGACCTGTGATTTCATTCCTGTAAGAAGCCTCTGGTCAGAGACTTTCTCTGCCAATACCTTCCCTGTGACTAGTAGCCATAGAGGTTGTCTGGATCTTTTTGAGGCTGAGTGATTTACCCAAGGATGCCCAGGATGATTTGAAGTTGGGGGGACCTCTGGCCCCCCCAGTATATGACTGAGACCTGTGTATGCCTGAGAGATCCAATGGCTCTCTATCTGTTACACCACCCTGCCTCTTACATTGTATTGAGGAGGCAATAGGGAGCCATCAGAGGTTCTTGTGAGACTTGATCGAGTATTGGGGCAGCTGTGCAGAGTATGGTTTGAAGGGAGAAGAGATTAGAGACAGGACAACCAGTTCAGAGGCTATGGTCAAAGACCAATAATGAGGGATTGTGGCCATGGCTGTGAGTCATGAGAAGGGACTGAATCAAGAGCTATTGTGGAGGCAAAACTAACTGAACTCTGCAACTGATAGGATAAATGGGCAGAAGGAGGCTGAAGGGTGGAGGATGACTCCGGTTATGAACCCAAGGATGCTCTTGATAGAAGGCTGAGACTTCTTCAAGTCTCACCAACTCCATGAAGTCTTCTTCCCTGACTGTAAGCTGGGGCCACTTTCTATGGCATTTAATTATGTATCATAATATTGTTTTTCACATTCATTTGGCTGATTGGCGGAGACCCGTGTCCCCAGCTAGACTGTAATGTTCTCAAGGGCAGGGACCCTCTCTTGTCTTCCTCCAAGGATCTTCCACCAGGGCTCAGGGGGGCACAGGAGGTGCCCAGTTGGACTGGATTAGAGGGATTTGGACTGAGCTCCCCATGCCTCTCTCCACACACAAGCCTTTCTGGCTGACACAAGCCCAGGCAGTGATTAAGTTTTACAGGAAAGTTTGTAATATGCTCACAAATCCTCACGCTATCTGATTACAGGGGGTGGGCAGAGGGAGAGAGGAAGTCATGAAAAGTCAGACATTTGAAGTGGTGATGGCCCTGCTGGGTTGGGGGCCGGCTGGCACAATGCCCGCTCAGAGGGAGCCAAGCTCTGGGGACGGAGAGAGGCTGGTGAGCAGCCCTGCGCCTGGGTGTTTCCCAAAGGCTCCCTCCTGGAGCCCGAGCAGTGAAGGGGAAAGAGGGAGGAGAAGCGTGCCAAAGGAAAGCCTGCCAAAAGCAATACTGGCTTTGACTTCCAGGAGATAGGAACTGCACCACCTCATTTTTGCAGAAGAGGGGGTCCCTAACCATCAAGGCTCTGTCTCCCCTGTTTGACTGGCAGCTTTCTAAAGGAGGAATCCCCTTCTTGTTTACACCAGCCTCAGAGAATGATGCCTACCTTCTCCTCCTCACCCACTCATCCACCCACTTTGGCCTCTGCCAGGGCACAGCCTCCATCCTGACCTCCTCCAGAGACTGAAGCACAGTCTCCAGAGCCGGAATGTTCTTGAGGGTTTCCTGTTGGAATTCCCTAAGACACCCTTTTATTCTTTCAGTTCCCAAGCCACAGAAGCACGAGGAACCCTAGTTGGGAGGAGGAGAGAGGAGGAGGAGGGAAAATGGGAATTCCCTGTTCTTAAGAGGGGAAACTCTACCTTCCCTGATCCTTTTTGTTTTTCCAGTTGGTCTGATCAGCCCCAAAGGGAGGAGGTGCCCCACAAGCCAAGCCTGCTCTGATTTCCATGTACTCTCTGATTCTCTGAGCCTACCCAAGTCCCACTAGGGCTCCCTGAGATATCACCAGTTTCTAGGCTGCTGAGAGTACTTCTTATCGAACAATTATACAGGGCAAAGGACCTATGATTTCATCAGCAAGGGGGGAAATTCGAGGTGTGGAAATAATAATAAACATTTTTATGGTGCTTTAAGGTCAGCAAAGCTTTGCACACATGAGTCCAAGTGTCTGGTGCAGGATTAGGATTTAGATCTGAGCAGGAGAGTAAAGAGACAAAGAAACAGCAATATTGTAAAGATGATCAACTCCCTGGGAAAGTCTTGGCTACCCCCATAATGATCCAAGACAATTCCAGAGGACCCGTGATGAAAGATGCCCTTCGCTCCCACAGAAAGAACTCATAAACTCTGAATACAGATTGGAGCAGACTTTTGAAAAAGTAGATTTTCCTAAAGCAGACTTGCTTTGTTTTTATTGCTTTATTTTGTTTGTTTTCTTTTGCAACATGGCTAATACGGAAATGGGTTTTTCATGATTTCACATGTATAATCAGTATCAAATTGCTTGCCTTCTCCAGAGGGCAGAATGGAGCAGGAGAGAAAGAGAGAATTTGAAACTCAAAAATTTTTTAAATGAATGTTAAAAAATTTTTTCCCCATGGTACCGGGACATATTTAATGAAATAAATAAAAAATATATCTTTTAAACAAACACATTCAGAGTCCAAATCCAGTATTTTAAACACAAAACTTACATTTTATGGAATTGGGGATAGGCCGGGGGGTAAATAGAAGGTTAAGCAATCTAACCCAGAGTTATAGAACTTGGATTTGAACCCAGATCTTCCTTACTCAAAGCTTATACTCTTTCCACTATATACCACTGCAGTAGCATATAGTGAATAAAAGACTTTGAGAGATTAAGTGATTTATCCAATATAACATAGCTAGTATGTATCAGAGGCAGAACTTGAATTTAAGAGCCAAGAAGACCTGGGTTCAGATTCTGACTCATCCAGTGTGCTAGTGTGGGTCAGGCAAGAATTGTCATAGGAGTTCAGAGAAAGCAGAGATCAGAGAAAGTGGGTCCTAAGACATCATGGAGTTGGTGATCTTTGAACAGACCTCAATTTAGCCTGGGCAGCTAGGAAGTGCAATAGACAGAACATTGGACCTGGTGTCAGAAAGACTTGAGTTCAAATCTAACCTCAGACACTTGTGAGTGTGTCTGTATGACCCTGGGGCAATTTCTTAACCCCATTTACCCTAGTTTTCTCATCTGTAAAATGAGCTGCTTATAGCAAACTACTCCAGTATCTTTGTCAAGAAAATCCCAAATGAGGTCATGAAATGGTGGAGACAACAACAACCCCTTCATATCTCAGGACCACAGACAATCCTCTAAAACGAATCTAGAGTAATGGAGGAAATTTCCAAATGCAGAATTCATCGGTCCACACCCTCTCCTCCTACACTCCCACCCCCTAAAAAATCTCAGAAAAAAATCCCATCCCTAGACCTAACTCCATTAACTCCTCCACAGCTATTCTCTCAGTATCTGGGCTTTTCTGGCTGTCCTTCTTGGTGTCTCAGCCTGTCACACCACGTCCCCGTGCTCACTACCCCACTACCCAGATCCAGATTTTCAGCATGAATCATCTCAACAGAGGAGTCAACCATACCTTCACCACCACCCCCAGCCCCTTAATTCCCTCCAGCCACCTCCCCAGGAATGTTTGGCAAGCCTGGAGGGAGGGATGGTAAAGCTCACTGGAAAACTGGTGTTTGAGGAAAGTGGCTTTGGGCCAGAAGTCTGGGCCAGGGCAAATGGTGCCAAGTTGGCATGTCTCATTTTATTCTGAGTTCTCTGTGATCCCTCTGCACAAGGGCGCCTTTATTTCTGATGAAGGGGCTGTGGATAGAGGGAGGGGGAGGAGAGTTGATAGACACAGGTGGGAATGTGGCCAGGTGGCTCTTCCAGATCACTTTTAAGGACAGCAAAAGCTAGATCTTGCCACATCCTATTTATCATCATTGCCCTTAATAATATTAATTCCACTGGGAAAAGTGTTGAAATCCAAGGATCTGGGTTCAAATTCTAGCACTTCCCACCTAGGTAGTCATGAGCAAGTAACAATCCTTCAAAATGCCTCGGTTTCCTGATTGGTAAAATGAGGGAGGCAGTTAAGTTTACCTCTGAGTAAATATTCCTAGTCTAAAACACTCATCTCATGAATGAATAAGAGGAGATACCCTCTTAATCTTCCCAGTGCTAGACCCGTAGAAGCACAAGAGGCAACTAGTTGGAGAGGTGATGGGGTGAAATCTTGATTGCTGGTGGAAATTCAACATTCAGCTTTCAAAGGTGGCAATGGACCTGTTCTCATCATTATTAACATCAATGTCTAATAATAACTTCCATTTCTCTATCATTTTGTATTCTTTTTTTTAAATTAAACCCTTACCTTCTGTCTTGGAGTCAATACCGTATATTGGCTCCAAGGCAGAAGAGTGGTAAGGGTAGGCAATGGGGGTCAAGTGACTTGCCCAGGGTCACACAGCTGGGAAGTGTCTGAGACCAGATTTGAACCTAGGATCTCCCGTCTCTAGGCCTGGCTCTCATCCACTGAGCTACCCAGCTGCCCCTATCATTTTGTATTCTTTACAAAAACACTTTCTAGAACTGTGGGAGTAGAAACACAGAAGAAAAACATATGATTTATCCCTTGTTTATATGGGTATAGGACTTGGGTTTTAGTTTTAAAAGATTACTCTATTACCATGTAAGATTTAAAATTAATATCCAAATACTCCAAGTATTATATTTAATACATTTATTAGTAATAACTAAAATAAAAAGCTAGAGTAAAAAGCCAGCTTTCCCAGCCACGCATGTAGGAAAAAGAGAGAAAGAAGGTGGACTTACCACAAACTTATAAACAACACATGAAGATGCAATGTGGACAAAAGGAAAAGGATTCTGGGTAATGTAGTTCAGGGGTTCAAGATTTTCTAATTATACATCAAAAATGAATAATATGGAAATAGGTATTGAGTGATAATACATGTATAACCCAGTGGAATTGCTTGTTGGCTCTGGGAGGGGGAAGGGAAGAGGGGAGGGAGAGAACATGAATTGTGTAACTTTGTAAAAATACTTTAAAATTAATAAAATTTAAAATAATAATAATAAAAATAAAATAAAAGCACTGTCAAGTTTCCTTCTCCCTATGTTCATGTTAGAATGCTTTGGACCAAAGGCTAGCAGCACCATTAGGGTGAAACTCATGAGATTTTGATGAAGGTAAGCCATGAAATTGTAACCAGTAAATTGAAGAAATGGATCACAAGTGCATAGAAGAATCACAGGTGTGTGGATGTCAGTATGAATATACATCCTAAAACTGGGGAAATTACCTGAAGAACTGAGAGCCTATAAGACTGGGAATACTGAGAATTCAAGGAAAGAGTACTTGATGCTTTGTCCTGTCAGTCAGCTTGCCTCAAGATATATCATTCATAGATATTAAGCCAAAGGAAAAATCTAAGAAAAGAGAAGATGTTGCGGGAAAAAAGCTGAGGTCATAAAAGAGAAGGACATGGTTGTGGCAGAGAAAGCAAGGAAAGGAAGGAAACAATCTTTTATTGAGCAACTACTATGTGCCAGACATTGTGTTGAGTACTTTAAAAAATATCTCATTTGATCCTTATAGTAACTCTGGAGATAAGTGCTAAAGTATTATTCCAATTTTATAGGTGAGGAAAGTGAGGCTGAAGTGACCTGTATAAAAGTCAGACAGCTAGTAAGTTTATGAGGTTGGATTTGAATTCCAGTCTTCCTGACTCTAGGTCCAGCGTCACCTGGAGGGTCCTGGATGATAACTTCTATGAATTCCATTAAACAATGTCAGGAAAGTCAGAATATTTTTGGATCAGGTTTTGTTAACAATGTCACTGGAAAACAGTTGAAAATGTCATTTAAGATTTTAGCATTCTCAGATATACTCAGTATTATAGTTATAGTAGTTCTGGATATGAATCAATTGAGCTTTGCTGCAAGTCATAACTACATAAGATCATGACATACATGACATACAATATTATGACCTAATCATTCTTTCTCTAACCTATAAACATGATGTAGGCCATATATGTAAATGGAAGATTTTGCACACTTCCCATAATCATTTCCTCTTCTTTGGGACCACCTAGAGATAAAATAAGTATTCTTTGAAAAGAAAAACCCTTTGGAATGGATTCCCTTTTTCTTTAATTTCACTCTGCAGTAAATAGGATTACAGGAGAGGTTTGTAAGGATGGGATTTGTTCAAGGGAGTGGGACAAAGGGAACTAGAGACAGTTGCTGACAGTTGCTGACAGTTGAGACCAGAGAGAGAATTCTGGGGAGGAGACTTGGAGGAAGAAGAGAAGAGAGGTCTTCTGGCGGAGGACTGGGAAGAGGGAGAAGGAGGACATCCAGCTTAGATCCAGTCATAGGCTTTGATCATGGAATCAGGGTTTCAATTTCCAAAGAAAGATCCTTGGAAAGCCCTCAGGACTGGATCTGAGTTGGGATGTCCTCCTCTTCCCTCTTCCCAGTCCTCTGCCAGAAGACCTCTCTTCTCTTCTTCCTCCGAGTCTCCTCCCCAGAATTCTCTCTCTGGTCTCAACTGTTAGCAACTGTCAGCAACTGTCTCTGGCTCCTTTTGTCCCATCCCCCTTGCACAAATCCCATCCTTACAGGTTTTAAGCTCCTGATATTTTTATAAGTGAAAGGCATTTTATAAATTAGGAATTAACTGTCTTTGTCATAATTGATTATAATTGTTACATGTTTTCTGTTCAAATTCTTTAATAAAACTTCTCAGCAAAATACATCATCTTATTTTCTATTCTTAAATTGAAGTTGTAAAATAAACCTGTCTCTCTATTTGTTGAGCTACCTAGCTTTCCCTGATCCCTGTGTTTTCAAAAGGTCTAGGGACACAGTGTGGAAAGAAGAACTAGACTCCTGCCAAGTCTGACATCTTTTTCCACCTTGGGGATTCCCCCTTCCTGATTAGAATTAGAATTTTTCCCCAATGAAAAATTAGAAGCCATGATGCTCTTTTCAATTAATCCTCTCTCAGGAGGAAAAAGAAAAAGGGAAAGAATGTCCCTTCTCCCCTTAGGATTGTTTCTTGTCATCTCATGGGCAGGGGAATTCCCAGATGCTCTGGAAAGTCCCATTGTACTGTGCCCTGGTCAGACTCATCTGGAATACTGTGTTTAGTTAAGGGCATCACATTGTAGGGAAGCCATTAATAAACTGGAGAGCTTCCAGAGGAGGGCAACTGGGATGATAAAGGGCTTTGAGTTCATGCCAGATAAGGATTGGTTGAAGGAAATAGTAGTGGTTAGCCCAGAGATGAAAAAACTGAGGGCACAACATAATAGCTCTTCAAGTATTTGAAAAATTAAGACACAGCAGATGTCTTAAATCTGGTTGCTTGACCCCAGGGGCTAGAATAAGAAGCATTGAAGTTGGATTTTGGAAGTCACAAAAAAGTCAATTTAGACTTGTAACAATTAAAGCCATCAAAAAATCAGAGTGACTATTGTAAATATTAATAATATGGAAATAGGTGTTGATCAATGATATATATAAAACTCAGTGGAATTGCTCATTGGCTATTGGAAGGGGATGGGAGGAGGAGAGGGAAAGAACATGAATCATGGAACCATGGAAAAACATTCTAAATCAAATAAAGAAACGAATAAATTCAAAACAAAACAAAACAAGAAAAACAGAGTGAGCTGCTTGGGGAACAACTCCCTGGAGCTCCCCCTCTCTGGAGATATTCAAGTAGAAACTGGATGCCCATTTATCAAGTACATATATTTGCAGAGAGCAATTCTTGTGCAGGAACGAGTGCTGGTCTACGTAGCCCTTTAGGTCTCTTCTAATTTTGCCGTTCTGGGATTCTGTAAAGTCACAAACAGTTTGTGACCTGAGACTGGTTCATCCTAAAGAGTTGGCTTCACCTTAGGTTAGTGTTGCCAGATTCTTTAAAATGCCTTGTTTATTAGCTATTGTTGGCAATACGATGATCCAGGACAGTTCTGAGGGACTAAAGACAAAGAATGCTGTCCACCTCCAGACAAAGAACTGGTGGAATCTGAATGCAGATGAAGGCATACGATTTTTCACTTGTTTATTTGGGTTTATGTTTTGGGGTTTTGGTTTTATAAGATTATTCACTTACAAAAATGAATAATATGAAAATGTGTTTTGCATGACAATACATGAATAACCCAGATTGAATAACCCGCCAGCCCTGGGAGGGGGAAAAGAAGAAAGGGAGAGAGAAAAGTTCCATCATATAACTTGGGAAAACTTGGTGTGGAAATGTGTTACTACATGTAATTGGTAAAAAAAAAAAACAAAAATAATAGATCACAAAAAGTCAAAAATAATAATAAAAATGCCTTGTCTAAGGGGAAAAAAATCCTGGAAATAGAGATGTCAGACTTGGCAGGCCTCTGGGCTCTTCTTTTCACACTACATCCCTAGAACTTTCAAAAATGCAGGGATCAGCAAATGAACAACGAATCCATTTACCTCCATCTCCTAATTTCTTGACTTTTTGTCCTGACTTGCTACTTTTATTCTATCTCCCCCTGAATCCCTATCCACAAATCCCTGCCCTTTGTTACCTCCCCACTCAGCATTTGATCACTTGTCCTGAATATTCCTCTTTAGGGCTTCATATCAGATCCTACACATCTTTCAAAGATGGCACCTCTCTAGATCCACCTTTTCCATGAGGTCTTTCCTGATGACACTGCTTTACCATGAAGTCCTCTCCTTTGAATTATTTCTTTCTTTCTTTCTTTCTTTCTTTCTTTCTTTCTTTCTTTCTTTCTTTCTTTCTTTCTTTCTTTCTTTCTTTCTTTCTTTCTCTTTTTTTTATAAAACTGTTACCTTCTGACTTGGAGCCACAGAAGAGTGGTAAGGGCTAGGCAATGGGGGTCAAGTGACTTGCCCAGGGTCACACAGCTGGGAAGTGTCTGAGGTCAGATTTGAACCTAGGACTTCCTGTCTCTAGGCCTGGCTCTCAATCCACTGAGCTACCCAGCTGCCCCCTCCTCTGAATTATTTCAGCACTTTACATATATAATTTGTACTACGCAAACTCATATTTGGTTGTATGTAATCTTGGAACAGTTTTCTTATTCTTTATCTCTGCATTTTGTAAGATTAAAAATTAATATCCAAATACTCCAAGTATTATATTTTATAAAGTTTATTAATAATAACTTGAAGCAAAGGGAATAAAAGGAGAAAAGTAAAAGCCTGAGCAAAGCCAGCTTTCCCAGCCATGCACATGGGAAAAAAGAGAGAAAAAAAAACACAAAAAGAGAAGAGAGAGCGAGGGTGGGGTTACATACAACTATATACAAACAATATAAGCTCACAACTTGGGGATGAAAAGGAAAGAAATTCTGGAAAATACTGAAGGAATTCTGGGGAATGTAATCCTGGGGTACAACATTCTAACTCCACACTTGTATGCCTTCTTTCCCCCAAATAGGCTGTAAGCACCTCTAAGGCAGAGACTGTGCCTTTGCTGTTTGCTTTTTGTTCTTAGAAGGGAAGGGAACATTTATTAATCACTTACTACGGACCAGGCACTCTGCTAAGCACTTAAAAATATCTCATTGATCTTCACAACAAGGAATATTGGATATAGGTGTTATTATCTCCATTTTACAGTGGGAGGAAACTGAGGCAGATAGCAGCTTTTTTGAGATTTGCCCACGCTCATACAGCTGAGGTTAGATTGGACCTCAGGTCTTCCTGACTGTAAACCCAGTGCTTAGCTGCTTCCTCCAGACCTGACTCAAATCTCCCTAGTCATTCTGGCTTAGGATTGGCTAGAGCACCAGACCTGGAGTCAGGAGGACCTGAGTTCAAATTAAGCCTCAGATACTTATTGATTGTGTGGTCTTGAGTAAGTCACTTAACCTCTATCTTCCTCAGTTTCCTCATCTGGAAAAATGGAGATAATAACAGCACCTATCTCCCAGGGTTGTCGTAAGGATCCAATGAGATAATATTTATAGAGCTTAGCATTCATAGTAAGTACAATATAAATGTTAGCTAGTAGTAGTACTGCCATTCTTCTCTTTCCCTCCTATACCTACTGCTCTTTATCGTCTACTATTTGCCCATAAAAATAAGTTGGCACGGTTCTGGGCATCCAGCTTCAAACAACTTATTTTTTTACTCTTTACTTTCTGTCTTAGTAATAACTCCAAGACAGAAAGGCAAGGGCTAGGCAAACAGAGTCCCACAGTTAGGAAGTATCTGAGGCCAGATTTGAACCCAGGTTCTCTTGACTCCAAGCCTGCTGCTCTATTTACTGTGCTACCTCACTGCCTCACAAAAAACTTTTCTATGACTCAGTACCTCATCTTTAAGATAAGTGGGTTGGATTTCATAATCTCTACATTCTTTGCCAGCTCTGAGTCTATGGTTTTACACTTGCTGAAATTTAAAAAAAGATTTATTTTTGGTCCAGACCCATCTATGATCTCCTCTGTTGTAGAAACTCCCTCCACTATGGTCCACCTTGTCTTTAATTTATTAGAGAAGTGCCTTGACTTAATCATAATTATAGAACTCCTGTGTGTCAGAGGCAGGAGAATCCAGTTCTTGAATTCTTTGAATCTAGCCTTCTATCTATTATGTTTTCCTGTCTCTTCCATTGAGTGGAAGAATAAACTGCTTCTTATAAACCTTAGAAAAAGAGACATCAATTTTTTAGCCTTTTAAAATTTTTTTTGCTTTTATTTGTCTTTTTGGCCAAAGACCTGCCTCTAGTAGCTGAGCCACTCTAACTTGTGGGTAGTAAATATGGTCAAAGGCACAGTAGGTATCATAAGAACAAATTAGGGGAACATGGAAAAGTTTACCTGCCAGACTTATGGATAAGGGAAGAATTTATAACTAAACAAGACATAGAGATCACTACAAAAATGAAATGGATAATTTTAATTACACTAAATTATAATTTTTTTTACAAACAAAACCAATGCAACCAAGATTAGAAGGGAAATAACAGATATGGAAAAAACTTTATAGCAATTGACTGACAAAATCCTCATTTCTTGAATACATAGAGAACTAAGTGAAATTGTAAGATTACAAAGCATTCTCCAATTGAAAAATGATGAAAAGATATGAATAGGCAGTTCTCAGGGGAAGAAATTAAAACTATCTCTAGTCATATGAAGAAATGCAAATTAAAACAACTCTGAGATGCTACCTCACATGGCTAATATGACCAAAAAGGAGGTTAATTGCTGGAGGGGATGTGGGAAATTTGGGATACTAATATGTGAATTCATTCTGGACAGCAATATGGAACTATTCTCAAAGGGCCATAAAATTATACATAACCTTTGATCCAGAAATACAACTACTCCATCTGTATCCCCAAGAGATCAGAACTAAGGGAAAAGGACCTACCTGTACATAAATATTTTGGGCAACTTTTTCTGTAGTACCAAAGAACTGAAAACTGAGGGGTTGTCCAACCTTTAGGGAATGGCTGAACAAGTTGGGCTGTATGGTCGTGATAGAATACTATTGCACCATAAAAAATAGAATACTATTGCACCATAAAAAAATCATCTGAACAAGATGAGTTCAGAAAAACCTGGATATGAACTGATGCAAAGTAAAGTAAGCAGAACCAGGAGAACAATGTATCCAGAAACAAAAATATTATACGATGATCAACTATGAGGGACTAAACCATTATTAGCAAAGCAAGTCTCCAAGATAACCACGAGGGATTCATGATGAAAATGCTCATCACAGACAAAGAAGAAACTGTTGAAATCTGATTGTGGATCAAAGCATGCCATCTTCCTCCTTGTTTCCTTCATTAATTTTTTATCGTATGTGTCATATGTGTCCGGTATAACCTATAACAGATTATTTGCCACCTTGGGGAGGAGAGGAGGGAGAGAGAAAGAAAATCTGAATCCTAAAATGTCAGAAAATAACTGTCAGGAATTGTTTCTACATGTAACTAAAAAAATTACCTTTTTAAAAAGCACAGTAGAGAATTTTCAAGGAGCTATGGTCTCTTTGAAAACTTCAGACATTCCCCTTCTGCTATTCTTGTAGCCTGTAGGAGGAAGGCTTTTGATTAATGTGGAGAAAAGGAAAGAGCTCAGGACCCTGTAATGAGAGGAGGGGAGCCCGAAAGCCATCCTTCCAAAAGGATAGAAATGTTTGGCCATACTTGCTCTCTAAGTCTGCTATGTTTGACTCAGAGGTTCCCTTTCTCTTAGTCATACTCTGGTCTCTCCCAGGGAAGGGTTTTCATTGCTTCTCCTCTGTTTTTGTCTGGAGAACTAGGTAACTTCTTATCTCTGAGTTTAAAGACTCTTATCTGGGGCCAACTATGCTTTTTTTGTTGTTGTTGTATAAAGAACTTGAAGCAGATTATCTCCAAAGAGAGGGAAACACTCACAGCGTTCCCTGAATATTAGCAGGATGGGTCCATGCTGAGTTGGTGGCTCTACCCACTATGGTGACAAATGAAAGAAAGAGGATTGGATTGACTCTGCCCATGCCTAAGGGTCTCCCTGTCTTCAGATTGCAGGAGAATTGATTCCAATAAACTATTTTCTTTTGAAACATTTACTCTCAATGTCTTTCTTTTACCCTGATGCTGCAGATTCATCCCACCTGAACCAGCAAGGGGACTGAGTTGTTGAGATCAGAGAAAACTCAAAGAATGAAGAAGTGAGAATAACCATAGAGGAGGAAATCTTGGAGCCTGGAATTCTCCCACCTCATCTCTGCCTCCTGGCTTCCCAAGACTAGGAAAAAAGTCTCAATCTGGAACTATTGGCCTGGCAGAGAAAGAGAAGGGGCTGCTACTCCAGAAGCTTCAGGGTACACTTGTGCTCAATAGAGACTGAATAAATGGAGGCAATCCCAGGTACCCAATGGAGTGAGTGGGAAGAGAACTCAGGGTATCATAATTTGAGTTAATTGTCTTTTTGGCTTTTCTGAGAGTCTCAGATACAGATCTTTATCCCAGAAAGCAATCATAAACTCATTTATGGGCACAAGCATAAACACACACACACACACACACACACACACACACACACCCCTTTTACAAACAATAATGTTTCTCATGCTGGTAAAACCACAGCTGGTAGATCAATAAGACATTAAAAATAGCCTCAGATTTCCCAATTCCCCACTCCTAGTGCCTTTGGGCTGGGGGAGAGAGGCCTTTGCCTAATGGGAATTTTGCTGGCCTATTGTTTCCCTCCTATGCAGGGTGGAGAGGCAAGGGGTCAGGGTTGGGGAGTGGGGGATGATTTCTAGGCAAAGGGAAGTATCCAGTAAATCCCAGTCAGAGAATTGTTGAGGAGAGCATGTTCTTGGCAAAGCCACAGGAGCGAGGATGAGAAGATAACACGCACTTGAATGGATTAGCTGTTTTGTGTTTATTTTTCCTTTTTCATGCCAAGAAATATAGCACAATACATTTTGAACTTCAATTTCCACTAACTTAAAAAAAAATAAGTGTGCAGAGGAGACAGAGATACAGATTCTTATTTCCATCTGGGCCCCGATCCAGGAGTCCCGACCAAAACGTTACTTAAGTCATATTTCCATCATCTGCAGATGGTCATGTATTTATTTCTCACCAAAGTGAAGTCCCAAATGGACTCCAGATATTTGCAAGAGACAAAACCGTTTCCTCCTGGCAGGGTTGAGATGGAGCTTTGATCCTTCTGAGCAAACAGAGGTCGGCCCTGGTGCCAAAAAGTTGGAGTATGGGGGGTTTCCTGAACCTGCCTGCCTGCGGGACAGTGGGATGGGCAGAAGAGGAAGGTTCTTGCAGACTGTGGAGTTGGGGCTTGGTTGAGTCGAAAGGACAACGGGAGGCTCTGGACTAGAATGACAGACCAGTTTACATAACCATTTCTAAAGCTGCCAACTTCAAGGGTGCCACTGGAGACCCAGAGGGTCAGTGTGCAAACTGGACACGCAAAGTCCCTTCTAAGTGGGGGACAAAGTCAGATTATGACGCCTTCAGAAGGTATCGGTCTAAAACTGAGGAGAATCAGTGTCCGAAACTGGAATAGCTCATAACTCCAAAGTACTGTTTGGCTTACAAAGTGCTTTCCTATAATTACCCTCTAAATGGAGAGAGCAGAGCATTTAGTAAGCTCGTATTTGGTGACAGGCATTGTGCTAAATGCTGGGCATACAAACACAAGCAAGCAAGATAGTTCTTGCCTCCAAAGAGCTTCCATTCGCAAGATATGCAGAGGTGTTAGATGGGGGAAGAGAATGAGGAAGAAGCATACATGTAGGGGAGAAGGAGGTGAAATCCAGAGACAGTTGAGGTGAAGCGTAGCTGGGGTTTTTCTTGAAATGGTGGGAGATGGAGTCAACAGGGAAGAAAGGAAGACTGGGAAGAGGTGGGAGGATAGGGAGGTTTATGAGGATAACAGTGAGTGAAATGAGGAAAAGGAGGTAGAGTCCAGAGAGAGTTGAGGTTAGAATGAGGTGAAGCAAGGTTGGAGTTCTGCAGGTAGGTACTACAGTACCTACTTTTATTTATTTTATTTAATTTGATAATTTTATTTATTAAATAAAAATAAATTTAATTTTTTAATTTAATTTAAATTTGATTTATAAATTTAAAATTTGATTTATAAAATTAAAATTTGATTTATAAAACTAGTTATTTTAATAAAAGATATAACTTTATTATCAATTAATATTATTCTATTATTTATGTTATAATAAAAGTATTATTTTATGATGAACTTATTATGAATTTTAATAAAATTTATAATTTATTGTAATTTTTGTTATTAAATATATAAGTAAATTATATTCATTAGATTAAATATTTGTATATATTTTATTTATATTATCCTCACTTTCCATAACAGGAGAAGTTGGGAAGCTTCTGGCCCTATACCAGTTCCAACTTTCATCACCTTCAGTGGTCCTTCTCTTTGCACTCTTCCTTCTTCCCTCCAATGTACAGCCAGGGCTTTGGGAATAGTGAGCAGTCCTAAACTTGGTCCTATTAAGGAAGAAGAACTGGTTAATGATCAGTAGGCAATGGTCCCAGGTCAGTGGAGCTGAATTGCAGTGGGGAAGAAGGTAGAAGAGTAGGACACCAACTGTTCCTAGAGGTAGGATAGTGTTTGAAGGCTCTGACCTGGGAAGGCTTTGGGAAAAAACATCCTCATAAGAAGACTCCTTTGGGAACTCCCAACTTTCTAGAAGCAGAGCCCAATGGACCCACCTCTTGTCACTCAAGGAAAGAAATTTGGAGCAGAAGTAAAGAGGAATATCCAGGTAAGGCAGATATTCAAGGGGGAAAAGGGAAAGGAAAAGATAAGGAAGAAACCAGAAAAAAGGAGAAGAAAAAAAAATAAAAGGTGAAAAGAAGACAATGACTCCCTTTCCTCCTTTCTTTCCTTTCTTTCCTTCTTGTTCTTCATTTTCAACATTCATCTGAATGCAACTCCATTTGTACAACAGCTGTCCATAGTGGATAGAGAGCCAGCCTCAGAGCCAGGAAGACGTAGGTTCAAGTAAGTCCTGCCTCTGACACATACTGTATGCCTCTGGGCAAGTCATTCAACATCTTAGTGCTTTAAGCATTTTTCCAAGATTAAGAGTTGAAGAGAATGTGAGCCATCCTCCATGAGCAGAGAAAGTTTCTTGACAGGAACTCACTACACAAAATCATAAAGACCAGACCTCAGTCTCTTAATTTTGTTGTTTGCCATAATGATGATAATTAGCATTTATACAGTACCCATAATGTACCAGACACTGTAATAAGCACTTTGTAAATATGACCTCATTTATCAATTTGATTAATTTTGCCACATTCCCTCTCTTTTCAGCTACAGGTGTTCCTCCCTTTAAAAACTGCATTCCACCAAAGTAGGCTGTTTTTTTCTGTTTTGTGGAGTCATTGATTTCTATTTGGTCAATTCTAGCTTGTAGGAAGTCCATTGCTTGGAGAAGATTTGCCTCTTTCTTTCTAAACTGTTCTCCTTCCAAATTTTCCTCTAGAGCTTTCATTTTATTTTTTGTTTCTTATTTAATTTCTTCTAAATATTTATTGTAGTCCTTGTGGAAAATCTATTTTTCCCTTTGAGTCTATGCTCACAGTCATTACGGAGTTATTTTCTTCTTTTGTTGTTGTTCAGTCACCTTCAACAATTCATGACCCCATTTGAAGTTTTCTTAACAAGGATACTGGAGTGGTTTGCCATCTCTTTAACTAGCTAATTTAGAGATGAAGAAATGAAGGCAGAGTAAGTGACTTGCTCAAGGTCACACAATTAGCAAGAATCTGAGACCAAATTAAATTTAGGAAGAGTCTTTCTGATGCCAGGTCTCATGTCCCATCCACTTTGCCACCTCGTTGCTCCTTTCTCCTTTTAGGATGGCCTTTTGGACATCTCTGGATCTACAATAATTTTTTATAAATGTATTTTCATTGTTTTCTTTTGTTTACTCGTTTCCTTAGCTATAGATCCTGAATTAATATTTTGTGCCAGGGCCAGATTCCATACCTTTCCATGAATTTCAGTGGGATAGTTCCCAAATTTTTTTCCAGAGTTAGGGTCCCCTAGATCTTTGAGACTTAGAGTACTGGATTTTTAGGTTAATCTACAGCCACTCAAGATATATTCTAGGCACCTAGAATCTGCTAGGCCCTTGGACTATCTCAGTTTGAATGCTATTGGCTATTGCTTCTCCCTGAGGCTTCCAAGGCCTCCTTCAGGCTTTCTGGCTACCCTTTTTTCTTCCTCCCAGTAGCTCTCCTGCTGCCTCTGAACACAGAACTTTTCAGGTTACACCTAGTTTGTCTCTAGTCTTGCTGGGAGGCTGCCCTTGTCCTGGCTTCACTTGTTACTCATGGGCTTCTGCATGGTTTTTTTTTTTTTCTGGTGCTATTTTGTGGTGGAAGTATTTTCTCACTGGATTTCTTTATCATTAATTGTACAATGTGAATTTCGGATTTTTGCTGGCAGAGCTCGTGGAAGTTGGATGGTCTATCTCCTATTCAAGTAGTCATCTTGGCTGGAAGTTCCCTAAATTTTCTATCAAGCAAATGTCTTTAAAATAAATTCTACTTTCCTATTGACTTCATTATAAAACTGGAGATGTGTTTTCCTAGAAACCTTACCCTACTGAGAGCTAAATACCTCTGAGAGGGAATTTAGATGGTGGCCTGACCAGCAGTGTGCCTGAAGCCATGGAAATGTTTTGACATGCTCCAATGGTCTTTCCTAAGTCGAAGACCATCCTTTGCAAACAACACGCCCCAACCTCCTCTTCTCAGATCACTGAAATTGTTTCCACGTTTGGAGATCTTTTGACTTCACACTCACAGAATTAGCCTGAATCCAGGAGTCTGACTTTGTGGAGGAGCTGCTAAGTGGTCCTTGCTGGGAGTTTCTCAAACCATATACCACCTTTGTCCCCTAAGGGATACAAGAGCCTTTATGGGTAAGAAGTGTATTAATTAGAATCTTGAACCCTTGGACTCCATCTCCCACAATTCCTTTTCCCTTTCGTTTACATTTGCGTTGTTACATTATCTGTATATAGTTTGGGTTTCTCCTCCCCCTCACTCTCTTCTTCCACGTGAGTGGCTTGAGGTGAGCTCCTTCTTGTTTTAATATTAAACTTTATAAACATTGTACTTGGAGATATTGGATTTTAACTTTAAAAATCTACAGGTTTTGATTTTAAGATTTTAACTTTAATTAATAAAATTAAGATTTTAATTTGATTTTTAAGATTTTAACTTTAAAATCTTAAGGTTTGCCTTAAGATGACCCTGATGACTCCATTTTCCAAGTTTTGTTTCAGTGTCTAGCCTATAATGGGTCCCTGAAAATGCTCATCTATTGATTCTGCTTTAGTTCTGGAGAGGGACTAGGATGGTAGAGTGGGAAAAGCTTTGAATTTGGAGCCAGAACATTTGGTTTCAAATCCCCACTCTGCTGCTCATTGCTTCCACGACCTTGAGCCATTTACTTTCCTTTTCTGAGTCTGCTTTGCTCATGTGCAAAATGTGGGGTGTTGGTTGGACTCCCATCCAGTTGGCCTTCTGAGGTCCCTTTCAGCTCTAAATCCTATGCCTCGGTGCATCCACATAAATCTTTTCAGTCGGCCTTCCGTCCACATAAGTCTTTTCTGTCTCAAACCAGAGAGGACTTTAGCAATGATGGCGAGCTTCCCCGGGCCCTTCCATCTGGAGTTAGTTCTATCTCCTGCTCAGGGTATCCAGTTCCCCCACTTCAGCATTCTTTCTCTCTCCCTCACAAGGCAGCCCTAAATCCTAGCTCAGCAGTCTGTTTTTCTTTAAGATTCTCTACAGAGCACCGAATTGGATATCCAGTGTTCTGGGCTGCTTCTGCCCCAAAGCCTGACCCTGACTCATTGTCCTGGGTCACGACAGGACACGGTTCACGCCAGTTGAAAATGCTCTCGACGGCAAAGTCACAAACCATCTGCACTGCTGCTTCCGCCTGAGACATTATTTATGTGTGTGGCTTTGTACTTGGAGCTAAATACAGCCTCACGTAAAGGCTGTTAATTAACCCTTTGAGAAATGAGTTTCCCATCAGGGCAGGGAACAGGAATGTGTTTCTAATCAGGTAGTTAAATGCCTAGGATTTATCATGCCTCAGACTCTGCTGCTTAATGAAGTTAAAGGAAGGAGGCTAAAAAGTAACTCTCTCAAACTCCCTTCCCACTCCCACAACTGCCATCCACACAATGGCTTAAATAAAAGCATGGTTTTTTGGGGTT
Organism: Gracilinanus agilis; assembly: GCF_016433145.1. Taxonomy (NCBI): domain Eukaryota; kingdom Metazoa; phylum Chordata; class Mammalia; order Didelphimorphia; family Didelphidae; genus Gracilinanus; species Gracilinanus agilis. Next base: position 90,079,525 of record NC_058131.1, read on the forward strand.
TTTTTGGACACAAACTGACAAAAAGGCAGGAAATTCTAAATCAACCCTTCTGCACCTTCCAATAGAGGAAAAACCAGATCTGGGGGCTGGGAGCAAGACTAAAGATCTGGTAGAAGGTTCTTGCAAGCTCTTCTCAGTTATAAGAGGCCAAGTAGTAGAAGAATAATTGGATTTGGAACCAGTGGACTTGAGTTTGAATCTTGGCTTTCTATTGTAACCAAATCACCTCACCAGTATGCGTCTCAGTTTACTCTCCACAAAATGGCTATATAATGCCTATTCTATATACCCCCAAGGGGCTGTTTTGAGAATTAAATGAGATAAGGGATTAGAAAGTACTTTGAGTAGTCTAAAATACCTTAACAAAGACAAGGAAGTTATTGGTCAGGATGCAGCCTCTGGAATGTAGGAACAAGAGTCTTCAGTTCTGCTCATTTCATCCATTTGATTCTCATCTCTTTCATGCTAGCTGCCAGGGGTATGGTAGGAGCTGAAGGAAGTACATTTGACTCAATCCAAATATCAAGTAGGCTTAGAGGAAATCCCACTGAGGAAGAGGGAGTCAGTTAAAAAGACAAAGTTGATCTGAAGGCTTTTGATGTGATGACTGGGTTCTTCGTGCACCTGACTCACAAAAGAGAGGAAACAGCCCTAAAACAGGTTCATAGAACTGGGAACTCTTTAGAAAATAATTTGATTGGCTTAGGCAGTTTAGTAGAGGAATAGGAGATGATATCAGCAACTTACAACTCAGTGGAGAAAACAAACCAGCAGATGATAAATGTGAGAAGGAGAAAATGGAAATTTCAGAGGCAGAAGGGTCACATCCAGTTGGAATGCAATCTTGGGAGTGAGGTGTTGTACAGATAATGAGTGGAAAATTATACCACTCTTGATTGAAGAATATTTTTTTCTTGTAATTTCCCTTGTAGTCTGTTTTAAGTAAATATCCTTTGCTTTACTATGATATCACCTAATTTATTTTGATTTGATGAGAACAATTCAGTGGAAAGTGAGATTCGAGAGCTGTGAATTAAAATAAACAATATATCTGGGAAGTCCATATGAGGTGTTCATGGATATGAAACGAGAGCAAAAGATTATTAATCGGGAATACTGTTCTAAGGCTCCTGGGGTAGGAATCAGAGGAAGCAGGACAGAGAAGGACAGTCAACAGAGTTGGAACATTTATTTCACTGCCACTAATGAAAACCCATCTCCTAAATGAAGGAGACATAGTAATTCTTGGATTTTGTTCTTTCATGGTTTCCCTGACACAGTGACTGCCCTTTTCCCCCAGAGTGTTGCAGTCAGAGAATAGGCAGCCACATTAGGAATAGAGATAAAATGTATGAACTGGTCTGGGGTGAGTTACTGTGTGGGCAGTGGCAGCCAGGGACTGGGGCCTGTACCATATTTATAACTCTGGCTATTTTCATTTTGTAAAAAGAAATTCCTAAATGCCCCATTGAAAATGAGGCCTTGGAGGCCTGGAACCTACCAAGCTCTCAATCAAAGCCTATTGAGTGAGGGAGACACAAAAGCGTATTCACTACTCCAGAGCCTATTTTTCCCCTTCACAGGCTTGTTTCATTTTAAAATAGCCACAGCCAATTTTATTTGGCTTTCGTTACTGGCTGGGCTGATGGTGGGAGAGAAAGAGGAGAGGAAATTGTGACTATACCCCTGATGCCCCCAAAGAGGAGGCCTCAGTGGGGGAGTTTGTTAAATCAGGTGAGAAATTGTGGCCTTCTCCTGTGGTCTTGGTCTTGTCAGACCAGACTCTACCCAAACCAGAATGAATTACGTTTGGCTTCCCCAATCTGTGAGCTGACCTACTCCGGAGACCTCTTCTTTACCTTAACTCCAGGACTAGGACTTTGTTTTTTCTTCTTTTGGTAGTCAGCAAAGCTTTCTGGGAAGAGAAGAGAATTCTATCTGCTACATTTGAAACACCATAAATCAAGACAATTTGGTCCCCATTGTTAGAGAATCGAGGACTTTGTCTGTATGAATGTATGAGTTTTTTTGTGTGATATGTTGATGGTGGCAAAGCAGACCCTGGATTTAGAGCTGGTCATCTCAGATACTTCAAGATACAGAGTGACTCAACTTGGATCACATAGGTAGAAGATGGGAAATCTCGGATTTGAACCCAAGTCTGCCTCCAAATCCAGTATTCTTTGGATACAGAAACATATATTGAAATTCTGTAATACAGGACAATGGTTCGGAAGAGGAAGAGGCCTAGGATCTTGGGATACCTCCTCTTGGGGTAGAAGAGACTCTGGGACACAAACAGATCTGCTACTGGGGGGGGGGCAGCTGCAGGTTGTGGAAGGAGGGCAAGACCCTCCCAGAAAGATGCTCACTTGGGATGCAGCCATAAGGGGAAGGAAGCACTGCCATCTGATAGTGCTGTCTATACCTTCTACATTATGACATCCTGGGCCAAAACCCATATTTACTCCTCCTTGGTTAAGGCTCTACCTTGTGGTCTTAATGGGGCTGGGAAGAGAGAAGCTCCTTAGAATCTCAAGAATTATAGCATTCCAAGAAGATTCCCCTCCCCCACCCCCACTTTCCAGTTCCCAGTTGAGCCCAAATCTTCTTTTCTAAATAATCACATAGTAATTATAGCTTTTAATAGCTTTGTGAGGGAAGGGGCTTTTCTTTCTTTTTTTTCTTTTTTTTTTTTTTTACAGCAGGTAGTTTTAACTCCATTTTACAGATGAGAAAGTTGAGTCCAAAAAGAGTAGTAAATGATTTGTTTAGGGTTGTTCTGCTGGTCAAGGGCAGAGCTGGGACCTGTCAAACCCAGGTTTTCTGATTCTAAGATTTCTTCTAATACTGTCTCTGTAATGTCTGTCTCTGGTTGTCTCTGGGTATCTAACACTCTTGTGCCACCTCACTGAATTCCTCACAATATAACAGAGAAGATAACCTATAAACAACAAGATTCAAGTAAGCTACAGACAGGATAAATTAGAGATTATTAACAGAGAAAAAGAACTAGAATGGAAGCATCAATCAAGTGTTATAGAACCTTGTCTGAATACAGAATACTAGTTCCAAACCTTCTTTGTTCAGGATCTGGAATCAAATGGAACCATGAAGCTCAAACCAGGATAAACTCCCAAATGAATGAACCCAAATATTCCCTGTTTTTTAAAAAAAATGAAAACCACAGAATTAAGAGCTTATAAGAAACAACAACAAAATCACACACACACACACATACACACACACACTGAAAGGTACACACAGCTAAACACAAAAGCCCTGTGAAATCATTAAACCAGAATCGGGAAAAACAAACCCTGGAACATCCAAATATTCTCTGAGCCTAAAAGGAAATAATATTTCATTTATTTTGACTCCTTTGACTTTTGGGTGGTGTTTTGGGTGTCGTCTCTATATCCTGAAATGAGCCTAGAATAATGGAAGAGATTTTCTATTTGGAAATAGTCCCTTATGGAAGGGATTATTGGAAATAGTCTCTTATGGAAGGGAAGGCCCTAAAGGAAAGGGCCTATGGCTTTACATTTTCCCCTCTCCCCTAGGAGACAGCAAGGTGGGTGGAAGCCTTTGGGATCCCAGGCTAAGAGATACGACCACCTGTCCTTGAGTTCTCTAGTGGGTCTGAAAATTCCTTGACTAATTCTTTTTTTCACTTGACTAATTCTTGAGAGCATTGGGTGCTAGGTTTCTCCTTTAGCATTTACTACTCTTTTTGTGAGCAGCTAAGTGGCACAGTGGCTATAACACTGAGCCTGGGTCTGTTAGACCTGAGTTCAAATTTAGCCTCAGACATTGACTACCTGTGTGACCCTAGGCAAGTCATCGACCTGTCTACCTCAGTTTCCTCATCTGTAAAATAAGCAGGAGAGGGAAATGGCAAACCACTCCAGTCTCCTTGCCAAGAAAACACCAAATGAGATCACTAAGAGCCAGACGCAACTGAACAACAACAATACTCTCCTTAGCTCTGCCGCCAACTGGAATGTTATGTCGGACTCCCTTTTGGGTCTCAGTTTCCTCATCTGTTAAATGAAGAGAGAGGATTGGATGAACTTTCAGGTCCTCTCCAGCTGCAGTATTCAATCCCTGCAGCCTTAGCAAGAAGGAGGAGCTGGGAGAGGTTGACAGGGTCAAGAATTTTCTCAGCTCTGAACACTGACCCTCAGAGTCATCGGTGTGATAATTTCCTCTTTCCTCTGTTGTGGTAGGTGGCCGGGGCTCCCTCCCTTCCTCTCCCCCCCCCCCCCAACGCCTGCGGGGTCTTCCATGGCACTTCAGAAAAGGACATTGTATTCTGTTGTCCATTAGAGAAGCAAACGGGGATTACTTCCACACAACAGCTGCTCTTTTCAGCCTTCTTTCCTCTGCCACTGCTAGTCTAGTGACTCCAAGGATCTCCTCGTGCTTCATCCCTCCCCTCTCGCTCGGACCCTAGAGAATCCCTTCCCAGGTTTTAGATCCCTTTATCTCCAGATGGGGAAACTAAGGCGCAGGAAGAAAGGAAATAGCAAAGAGAACTGGGGTGGGGCTGGGACAGGGTCTCCGTGCCTCCCAGCCTCAGGTTCTGGAGGCTGGCCACAAGCAGACTTTGGCCAGGGGCCGAGGCGTGGGAAGCATTTGTGCTGAAACTCAAGCCCCTCTTGGCGAGCTCCCAGCTGTGGTTTTACACTTGAGCTCCAGTCGAGGAGGAGGCTGTTGGAAACAACAGTGGGGAATGGGAATTCAGCGCCTGGGCTGACTGGCCCGCCCAGCGGCATCTCGGAGCAAGAACCACACCCTTAGGGGTTTTCCAAGGCTGTTTCTGATTTCCAGGAACTGTTGGTGCCTCCTGGAGGCCCTCTGGCTCTGCATTCCTGTGTCCCTCCGCCTTCTCCGGAGATGGGTCAGGGACAGAGAGAGCAAACTTGGAGGCAGACAGCGGGGAGCTAGCAGGGGTTGGTCTCTCCATTCTCCAGGTGCCTTCTCCAGCCGAGTTCAAGATCTAGTAGTATGGATGGAAACTCCTAGCTGGGAGTCTAATGGAAAGCGGCGATATGCCACTGGGCTCCCCACGGTCCCTTAAGTCCTAGACTTTGGGTGACAAGAGGGAGAAAGTCAAGGGAGAGTGTGAGGAGAGAGCTGAGCTCTCCTAGCCATGGGCAGCCTTGATCTGGGCTCTAGGTAGGGAGGCAAACGTCTATCTCCTATGTACATAGCAGTTAGCCTGTTGTCTCCCCCATTAAAATGTAAACTCTTTGAGGGCAGAAACTGTCTTTCTCTATATTTGTAACCTCAGCTGTTAGCACAATACCTGGCGCATAGTATACCCTTAATAAATGCTTGTTGACTGACTGACAAGATTATAGGAGCGTCTAGACTGACTCAAGGAAACTAAAGTTGAGAGAAATTAAACAATTTTCTCGTAGCTAATAGCAGGCGTCTGGCATGGTGCTCTGTAAACACCTTGTCTGATGGGAGAGACAGCCCTTTCTCTTAAAGAAGCCTTTGCCTCAGATTAGACAATATGGCAGTAAAGGAAAGTGACAAATGTCGGAAGGGAATATCGCAAAATTGGGACACTGATGGGTTGTTGGTAGAGTTGTGAATTGATCCAACTATTCTGGAGGGCAATTTGGAACTATGCCCCAAGGACTATAAAATTGTGCATGCCCTTTGATCCAGCCATACCACTGCTGGGTCTGTATCCCAAAGAGATAATAAAAAAGAGGAAAGGACCTATTTGTATAAAAACATTTAGAGCTGTTCTTTTTGTAGTGGCAAAGAATTAGAAATTGAAAGTGGTATCCACCCATTGGAGAAGGGCTGAAAAATTGTGATACATGTTGCTGAGGGAATAATGTTGTGCTATAAGAAATGATAAGCAAGTTGATTTCAGAAAAAGCTGGAAAGATCTACAGGAACTGATAAACAGCAAAATAAGCAGAACTGAGAGAACATTATACACAATAACAGCAATGTTGAATGATTATCTGTGAAAACTTGGCTACTCTTAGCGAAGCAATGATCTGGGACAATTCTGAAAGACTTATGACAGGAAATGCTATCTACCTCCAGAGAAAGAACAGTTGGAGCCATCTTTCACATCAGTGTCTTTATGGTTTTCTTTTAGGGTTTTGGTTTTATATGAGTGTGCTATTTCAACAATGACCAATATGGAAGTGTGTTTTGCATGACAATAAAAAAGCACTTGTTTGTTTTTCAACAGTCCTTTCAAAAAGGACCAATGACATCATGGGTGATATTTGGACTTGATGGAATTGTTTAATAGAAGAATCATGGTCCCCAAATCAAGAACTTCCCATGGAACTCATGGGAATGGGATCATGGAGAACTCATTCAGGATGATGAAATGAAGCAGGCAGATTGCCCTTCCCTCTTCTCTCCCCAGTTCTTGCCCATCTTGGCTTTCCCCTTTCACTGTGCCCTCTTGACAGGTTAACCCTGCTCTAGGGCTATATTCCTATTTGTCCTTTATCTCTTACTCTTATATTCCTTCCAACTCTTGACTATGACTCAAATCTGTCTTTTTACTGAAGATACTAAATTCTTTGCTATCGTCCCTCTACATGAGCTATGACTTCTCTTATGCTCACTGACGTACAGGCACCAGGGAGAATTGGAGTTGAAATCATCTGTATTCTCCACTGCTCCTTCCTTATTCATCTACTTCTCTTTTCTTTGAAGGTTGCACCATCCAGTTGTATCTCCATGCCATATACCAACGTCCAGGGCACTTCTCAGACACCTTGCTCAGTCTTCCTCTCCTCCTCATTCCCTGTCATTGTGTTCAATGATGCCAAGATTTAAGTGTAAGGCTCTCCAAAACCTTGTGGTCCACCCATTGTACGACCTAAGCATAAACAGTTTTCTTTGAAGTAGATCATAACCTCCTGGAGCCTATTATCTGGTCTAAAAAGTTCAACAGGTTTTCCCTTCTGTTACTTTTGCAAGAAGTCTCCTGTAACAGGAACTTCTTCCAAGGTCCTCAGAATACTCATTAAATTCTTGACTAAACAGGCTGCCAACCAAGAGATGACAGCCTCTCAAGGTTAATGAATGTATGAATAACCTTAGCCTAATTATGAGAAACTGCCCAAGACAGGCCTCTTCTCCAAACAAATGTTATTTACACCTAAAAGGGTTGAATGTATGCCAAAGTTGAGCTTCCCAAAAGACTAACCATGAGCTCAGACTAGTCAATCAGCTTTTCTGAACCTATGGGGCCAGACTATGAAGTAAGATTTTGCTAATAACTGACATTTAAAAAAACGCTCCATATTTTTTCTTTTTAAGCAAAAGCAACTAGATCTGAAATTTCACTTAAAGAAAGAGAACTTCTAGAAAAGACCTCTTCCTGTTTGTCCTCCACAGATGTGAAAGATGATGACTAGAAGGCTCACCACAAGCCTTGGAAGAATGTCAAGAGTTATCACATTTCAGTATCCTTTGAATCACCTTGAGACCTACACTATATTCTTCTTTTTTTTTTAAACCCTTACCTTCCATCTTGGAGTCAATACTGTGTATTAGCTCCAAGACAGAAGAGTGGCAAGGGTAGGCAATGGGGGTCAAGTGACTTGCCCAGGGTCACACAGCTGGAAAGTGTCTGAGGTCAGATTTGAACCTAGGACCTCCCGTCTCTAGGTCTGGTTCTCAATCCACTGAGCTACCCAGCTGCCCCCCCCTACACTATATTCTTGAATAAGTTTTGTTTTGAGTACATAATTTTTAACTTTCCATTTTGAATGGTGCAACTTTTATATAATACCCATCCTTTTTAATAGTTAAATTTTGAGGAATAAAAATAATAATACCTATCCAGCTTCTGAAATTATCTTCTTAAATGTAGGACAGACACTCAATCAACTTTGACCATGCCATCACTGAAAACTGTTCTGGGTTTTATAAATAAATCAGATAAGATATTTGTCAAGTACTTAGCACAGTATCTGGCACACAGTGGGTGCTAATAAATGCACAATATACCATTTCCATTCATAAACTCATAACCATCCATATCCTATTGTCTTTTCACTCCTAATGATCCTGTGCTTTGTGCTCATGGTAATTTTCAAGGGACTGAAACATCTAATTCCAATCTATAACCCTTGATTTGACTTGAATTCTCTCCATTTAGAATCTTGACTCTAGAGTTAACCATTTCAACATTTAAATATTTTGTTCTATTGTTTCCCACACCCATATACATTAATCTTATACCCTTGGTCACCATGCTGCCACCACCATCCCCTTTCTTTTTTTAAAATTTCTTTAAAATTTTTTTCAATTACACGTAGAAAACAATTTTTAGCCATTGTTATCTGATATTTTGAGATTCAGATTCTTTATTTCCATTCCATCCTTATTTTCCCTCCCCCCACCCCAGGCAGTAAATAATCTGATATATATATATATATATTTTTTTCCCCCCATATTTCTCATGCAATGAAAGAAGACATCTATTATATATACAATAAAAAACTCATGAAGGAAGTAAAGTGAAAAACTGTATGCTTTGATCTGCATTCAGACTCCAACAATCCCTCCTATGACTGTGGATAGCATTTTTTATCATGTATTCTTTAGGGTTATCTTGGATCCTTTTGTTGCTAATAATAGTTCACTCACAGCTGATTATTGTATAATATATCTGTTACCATTCTCCTGGTTCTGCTTACACCCCTTTCCATCAGTTCATGTAAGGCTTTCCAGATTTTTCTGAAATCACTGTGTTCGTCATTTCTTATGGCAAAATAGTATTCCATTACAACCATATACCACAATTTGTTCAGCCATTCCCAATGGATGGACATCTCAGTTTCCAATTCTTTGGCACTACAAAAAGAACTGCTATAAATATCTTTGTACATATGCCCTTTTTCTTTGATCTCTTTGGGATACAGACCTAGTAGTGGTATTGCTGGGTCAAAAGGCATGCATAGTTTTATGAATCCTTTGGGCATGGGTCCATATTATTGTATAGAATGGCTATATCAGTTCATAGCTCCACCAACAGTGTATTAGTGTCCCAATTTTCCCAAATCCCCTTCAACACTTACCATTTTCCTTTTAGGATATTAGTCACTCTGATAAGTGTGAAGTGGTGTCTCAGAGTTGTTTTAATTTGCATTTCTCTAATCAATAGTTATTTGGAGTATTTTTATATGACTAAAATAGCTTTAATTCTTTCATCTGAGAAATATGATCTGCTTAATCATATCTTTTGATTGGGAAATTACTTGCATTCTCATAAATTTGAGTCAGTTCTCTTTCTGTTGAAGAAATGAAGCCTCTGTCAGAGATATTTGTTATAAAGGTCTTGTGCTCTTCCATTGCCACCCTCTCCACAACCACTCAGTTGCCAGTTCCTACTTCCACACCATCTCTGGCATCTGTCACCTCTTCTCAGCTCATCCTGCTCCCTACCTTGGTTTATATCCTCATCACCTCTAACCCAGACTATTTTAATAGCTTCCTAACAGCCTTTCCTGCTTCCAGTTTCTTTGCTATCAGTCTATCCTTCACACAGCTGTTTTAAAAAAAAAAGCTACATGAACTCACAAGTTTGATTTTGGCAATGTGATATGGTTGGAAGAGTTGGTCTTGAAGTCACAAGTACAAATTATGGCTTCCAATTTTCCTTGCTATGTGATTCTGAAAAAGCCACTTAATCTCCTTTAGTTTCAAGTTGTTCCTCTACAAAATGGGGCTAATAATCCTAGAAATGCCTGCCTCAGAATTGTGAGGAAAGTGCTTTATAAATCTTAAAGGACCATAAAAATGGGGATAATTATTACATCCTTCCCTTGCTCAAAATTTTTTGTGCCTCACTATTACCTCTGGAATAAAATACAAACTATGTAACCTGATATTTAAAGCCCCTGTCCCACTGTTTGGCTCTAATCTGCCTTTCTAGTCTTATTTCACTGTGTTCTCCTTTATGAACTCTTTGTTTCAATAAAATGGGGCTAGTTTTTATTGCATTCTCCTCTCCTGCTTTCATCCACTTACAAAGGCCTGGAACAAACTTCCTCCAAATATCTACATAGTGAACTCTACTAGACTTATTCCCTGAAGGCACTGTTATTCAATTGACTGGCTGTACTGTTGAGAAGCTAGTGACCCCTGAAATGAGAACTCTCATTTTGGAGAGGAAAATTCCATGAGAGTCAGTTCTCGAAGGGCTGTAAGTCTCTCCTTATGGGAAGGATATCTGAAGACCAGTTAAAGGAGGGTCCTCACTTTCTGGTAGAGCTCAAGCCCCTACCTAGGCTTTCAGCTAAAGGACAAATGGCGGAGTCAACTCTTCCTTCTGGCAGAAGAAAGCACCTCTCAGCTAAGGACTCCAGCTGATGCCAAGAGCTGGAATCAGAGAGAAGTCCCACAACTTTTGGCCAAGTGGAGCTATCCCTAGCAGTGACAAGTCAGCATCCAATATGGGGGGGGCAATAAAGAGTGCCCACATGAGATCATAACAGGCAAAACACATCCATGTTCCCAGAAGAGACTACAAGCTTGGCAAAGACTGCACATTACATGAAACCATTGGGTTAGTTGTGTGCTAGAGCCAACTCAAATTGAGAGCCAGTTTTCAATGTGAGCATTTATACCTTAGAAATAGGTAAACTACAATCAGGGCTTACTTTATTGTTTGGTTGATTGTCTAGACTTAAGAAAATAATGGAGAAAATGTTAAGAATGCAGATTAGACTTAAAAGTGTGCTCTGGTACTTAACACAGTTTTTTTAAGAGACCTTATTATTAAACATTTTTTGATTGGAGATAGACTCAATGGGAGAAATATGTGATCACTAGAAAATATTAGTGACCCAATACCATCAAAAGTGTGAATTGCATCTCCAAAATTGTGTCCTGGACATAAGTGTTCTCTGTGTGTGTCCTTTCAGACATGCATGTGTGTACCCTGCATGTGTACATGTTAAACTCCATTTATCTACATTTTCTCAGATGTAAGATGGAAGCAATAACAGATCCCTCAACTCCATACTGCTTTGCCCAGGAACACAAATTCCTTTTCTCTAAATTTTCCTGGAGTCAGGAAAGCCTGAGTTCAGATCCTATTTCTGTTACTTAGCTTCGTGGCCATTGGCAAGTCATTTTTTAAATTTAAAATTTTTTAATTTAAACAGGGTTAAGGGACTTGCCCAGGGTCACACAGCTAGGAAGTATCTGAGGACAGATTTGAACCTAGTTCTTCCCCACTCCAGGCTTGATGCTCTATATCCACTGAAACGCCTAGTGGCTCCTACTGGCAGGTCATCTACCTTCTCTGAATTTGGTCAACTGTGAAATGAGGAACTTCAGGCAGGTCTAAATCTTCATGACCCCATTGGAGGTTTTCTTGGCAAAGATGCTAGTGTGGTTTGCCATTTCCTTCTCTAGCTCATTTTACAGGTGAGGAAACAGAAAACCAAAGTTAAGTGACTTGGTCAGGGTCACACAGTTGGTAAGTGTTTCTAGAGGTTCCCCTTGCTCTCAATCTGTTACTTCTTCATTGTGGTCCTTTCCCAAACCCAATAAGCCCCAAGCCTAGGTAAGCTTCCTTCAGAGTCTTCCAGGGTTGTTCTTTATTCATTTTCAATAACGGAGAGGACAGCACATGGGGAAACGGATTCTTCAAAGGTCCGGGCTCCTCCTCTACTTTGATCGTTTTTCTTTTTTTCTTTAGCAAAGTTCTGCGCAGGGGTTTGGGAAGGGAAAAACTTCCCAGTTGGTCTCTGGTGAGGGACTGAATGAATCCAGTCCCAGAGGCATGGAGGGAGGGCCAGCACAGGCCCATTCAAGTTCTCCCTCCACCGCCTCCTCCCTGCAGCCTGACCTCATCTTTGCAATAGGCGAGGGCAGGATGGGGAAGGATGTAATGTTTGTCTTGGCTTCTCCTCTCTCTGGAGGCTCAGCACCGCATCCCCCCTCACCCCTCCAGGGAAAATATCTGACAAATTCATTTATAATGAGCTGTGAGGGCCTCCATTTTCTCCTCACACTGGGATTTGCGTTTTAATAGAGGAATCTGGCGGTCTTCATCTGAGCAAGAAATCTAATGGGGAAATTTCAGGCAATTTGGTATAGGAAAGGGGGAATATTTTTATATCCCTCATATGAGATTATTTAGGCACCCACCTAAATGAGCATCCAAATCTGTAGGAAAGGTTAAATTATATTGTTTTTATCATCTATTCCAGTTCTAGAGACCACACGGGAAAAACCAAGTGGATGAGCGAATGAAAGGAAAAGCACTTATTCATCAAAGAAAGCATGAATGAAAATATTAATTGATGAATGAATGAATAATAGAACATTATTTAATTACTTATTATGGACTCTAGCTAAATTCCAGGGGTGCACATGTGTGCATACACATACACGTGTGTGAGAGTGAAAGCAAATGGACAACTTGTCCCTTGAATCTAACAATAGAGGGAGCTTGCAAAGCTCCTTTTGGCAACTAGATGGCACAATGGGTAGAGTGCTGGACCTCTCTTCCTGAGTTCAAATCTGGTCTCAGACACTTACCAACTGTGTGACCCTGGCCAAGTCACTTAACTTTGGTTGTCTCAGTTTCCTCATCTGTAAAATGAGCTAGAGAAATAAATGGCAAACCACTCTAGCATCTTTGTCAAGAAAACCCCAAACCAGGTCATGTAGAGTTGGACTCGCCTGAAATGACTGAATGGCAGCAACAAAAGTTCTTTTGAATGATCCCCTACTTTTCTGAGAAACCAGGGCTCATCTTTTAAATGTCCATACTATAAAAAGACTGTAATATGTGACAAATAAGGAACTAAGAAGTCAGAAAATCTCGAGTAGAAGAAACCATTGAAGAAATGTATGATTGGAAAAGATAAACTGATAATCTTATGAGAGACAATTAGTAGACAAGTCATATTCTCTAAAAGAATTATTTCCATGTCAGAAAAAAAAGTGAGGAAGGCCTTCAGTGGAAGACTTATGGGAAGTCATGTACAAAAGCCATCCAAAAGGGTCAGGCATAAATGGGTCACAATCAGCATCATTGAAGAGAACATACACATTGCTGAGGTCATTAGATGTATTTGAGAATTTAAGACATATAAATAAATAAATCATATAGCACTTAAAATGAATCATATGACTCGATCATATTTAAAACATTAAATAACATATTATGCTAATATTATTAATTATTATAGTTGTCAAGTAACTGTTACTCCATGGCACCAAGAATAACAAGATTTAGGAATTTCATCACCATTTTATAGATGAGAAAACTAAGCCTGGCTAAAGTGAATTGACTTATAATTTGTCTCACACATCTAGTAAGTATCTGATGTGGGATTAGAACCAAAGTCTTCCTGAATTCAAGTCTAGTACTTTTTACCCATTGTGGTATGAAATACCATCATTTGTTAAGCCATTCTCTAATCATTGGGTGCATATCTGATGTCTAGTTTTTTGTTCTCATAAAAAACCCCTATGAACATTTTCATAGGTGAAGGTCATTTCTTACTGTGAATAACTTCCTTGAGAGCATCACAGCCATGGGATTTCTGGGTCAAAGGGTATAAACAATTCAGTAAAATCCAGAGGACTTTAGTTAAAGTCTGGGCTAGAAAACTTAAGGATCTTTCAGTCTGGGACTGGGTAATTTTCTTTTCTACATACTTCTAATTAGTTTACCCTGGGGTGTTGTTTCTGAATTTGTGTATTCTTTTTTCTCTTGTAAATAAACCCTAGAAATACACTCCTGTGGTTTAGAGTGCATGGAAACAGGGAGATGTTGATGGGAAAGTAGGAACAGATGCCAAACTTCAACATCTAGTTATAGTGACAATAGAAGAGAAAATGATAATTAGAGAAAAGATATTGCAGCAGCGGGTTCTGGGAACTAGATTGTTCAGAGAAGAGAGTGTTGGATCTGGAGTCAGAGAAGACTCATCTTTGCGAGTTTAAATCTGATCTCAGATACTAGCTGTGCAACCCTGGAAAAGTCACTTTACCTTATTTGCCTCAGTTTCCTCATCCATAAAATGAGCTGGAGAAGGAAATAGCAAACCACTCTAATATCTCTGCCAAGAGAACCCCAAATGGGGTCACGAAGAGATGATTATGTCTAAAATGACTGAACAACAACAAGTAACAAGTTCCTGAGATCTGGGGCTCCAACTGGGTCAGGGGCCAAGGAAGTTTAATAAAACACCGATGCCTCAAATTGAGGATTCGTTGATAAGAGAATATTAAGAACAAAGTAAAAAGTGAAAATCTTGGGGCTCTTAATGGGATTTTGCTCTTTCCTGATAACACAGCTTCCTAGGCCAGTTTTTCCAATACTGGTTGCATTTCATTCATTTCCCTTCTCCCTTCCCTTCTTTCCTTTCCCATTCACTGGTTGAGGTAGGAGAGCTGGAATGTACTCCTTGCTCCCCATTGCCATGTTCCAAGCTCTTCCTCTATTGCTGTCACTCAGTAACTTCTCCTTTGAGGTTCACTCAAGCCATCTCTGCCACCCAGTCAAAATTCTGATCAAAGAACCTCCGGGATGCTTCTTTTTCCCCTCCTTGAGTTCAATGTCTGGCACACTACTTTGGTGTTTCTCTCCTCACCAACTACTGCCCTCCTACTATGGGACTGGAAGATATATATTGATATTCCCTCAAATGCTCTAACTTCCTAGTTCCTCAACTTTCTCGCTTCACTCCTCTCTCCCCACCATAGCTGTACGCAGAGATAACCACATCTTTGGTTTTACATCACGTTCCAGAGCATCACTTCCATGTTCATGAACTCTATAATTTCCTTATCTTATCATAATCTGTTGTCATTCTCCCTTTCTCTGCCTTGCAATCCCAATCCCTGTTCTTATCTTCACTATGATCTCTAATTCCTTGAGTTCTTAGTTCTTTCCCAGGCTAACACCCCAGGACTGGCTACATTTCCCATTTTGACCCCTTAATGAACCAGTTCAACTCTACATTGTCCTCTTCTCTTTAGTCCCTTGCCTTTTTTTTTTTTTTAACCATTACCTTCTGTCTTAGAGTCAATACTAGAAGGTAGCTGGGTGACTCAGTGTATGGAGAGTCAGGCTTGGAGTTTGGAGGTTCAAATCTGACCTCAGATACTTCTTACCTGTGACCCTAGACAAGTCACTTAACCTCCATTTCTTAACCCTTACCACTCTTCTGCCTTGGAACCAATACATAGTATTGATTCTAAGATGGAAGGTAAGGACTTAAAAAAATCAATATTAAGTACTGGTCCCAAGGCAGAAGAGTGGTAAGGGTTAAGCAATGAGGGTTAAGTGACTTGCCTAGGGTCATACAGTTAGGAAATGTCTGAGGTCAGATTTGAACCCAGGACGTCCCATCTCCAGGCCTGGCTTTCTATCCACGGAGCTACAGAGCTGGCTCTTGTCTCTTTATCCTATTGAAGATGTTGCCTTGTAAAGCCTCAGCTTTGGATGTCTGCCATCACCAACTGCCTTCACTCCTGCTGACATCCTATGGAAGAAAGGTGGAGAAAATCATGAAACTGTCCTAACCGGATCCACAATCAATTTATGCTACAGAATCTCAACTGGACCCTCACCATGGCTAAGCAACCCTTTTACGCTTCCCTAATTTATTCACTATTGCATTCACCATAAAGGGTTTTCTAAATCCTTTCATCCTTTTTCAGATGGCCCATAACCCTCCTCTTCATCCTATCAGCTGAGAACTTTGCCCCATATTTCACTGAAAAAAACCAAAATTTAAGATATTCACAAAGACATCCCCCTTTTCCCCTCATCCTCATCTCATGTCACTCAGATGCCTTCTATCACCATTTCTTCCTTCAACTATATCCAGGGATGTACTGGTGAATATTTCATAACTGGCTTTCTAAAAAAATGTATGTATAATAGACTTTTAAGTTTAGTCTGCAGTATTAATATTTTCTCCATCACTTTCTTAAGACTAGATAATCAATGAAACAGTAAATCAAGGCTTGATTTGTAGGGTTTACTGATTTTTGAGGTCTAAATGTTCACATGAAAATATCTAAATTCAGCATGTTCCTTTTCCAGTCACGTTTGCCAATTCAAAAACCAAGGTAAGTGAGGGGCTTTGAGATCATGCCATAAGACGATCAGGTGAAGAAATTCAGGGATGTTTAGCTTAGAGAAAAGACTTTTAGATGTGATTTTAGAGGGTTTAAATAGCTACTGCATGGAGAAGAGATTACATTTGTACAAGGTAGAACTAGGGGCTGGGGGTGAAAATTGAGAAGAGGAGAATTTAAGCTTTTAAGGTAGGAAAAAGCAGACAAAAACGTGCTGCCAGTGAGTGCCGTCTCAGAGTGGCACGGGTTACCTGGGAAGGTAGGGAGCTCTCCCACCTTGGAGACCCGGATGGCCACTTGTGAGGTATATTACAGTGGAAACACATGTCCAGACGTGGATTGGACTCCATAGCCTCAGAGGGTCCTTCCAACTTTGGAAATTTTGTTAAAGAGCTGGCATCCACGGCCATGACTAAGGTCAAGCGAGGCCAAAAGCCTGGAGCCGAATACCTCACATACTTTGAGCAGTGAGGGAACCCTAACCCGTAGACCAATACCTTTAGAAAGATGATTGTGAGCTTTGAAAACAGGCTCCTCCTTCTTTTTTCACAGGGCCCGTCATCCCGTAGGGCACAGTCCATGAAGGAGAAATCTCCCTCCTTTTGGCCCCTGTCCAGTGGTGATGGCTAAAACCTTTGTGATCTCTAGAAAAGAACGTTGAGTTTAGGCCTCAGCTCTGATGATTTTATCACAACCATTAGGCTAGAAGTGGGGATCTGAATGAGATCCTCCAACTTCAGGATCAATGTTCTTTTCATTGTACTGTTTTACAGATGAGGAAACTGAGGCAAACAGAAATTAAGTGACTTACCCAGGATAAAGCACCTGATCAGGAAAACCTGATTTTAAATCCCTGCTCAGATAGTAGCTGTGTGGTTCTGGGCAACTCTTCTAGGCCTCAATTTTCTTATCTGTAAAATGGAAATAATAATATTTGTACTATATACCTCACAAGTCAATGGTGCGCAAACATCTTGTGGCTCAAAGCACCAGAGAAGTGTCGGCTTTAGAGAGAATCTAAGCGATACGAGTTGGGGGGAAGGAAACTGAGAGCCTGATTCTTAGATGACTCGGGTTCAGACCCTTAACTCTTTACTTAGACTCTCATAAAAGAGCTGATCCACTGTTCAGAGAGGGAAAAAAGGGGGCCTGGGTCCCAATCTTTCTTCCTTAGCTTCTCCCACTTTCTTTAGACCAGTTTGTTATTTATACCAATCCCAGGTCAGGGAATAGCGCCCAGTTGGGTGGAGCCAGCCAACCCGAGGTCCTGCACCGTTACTGCAGCCAGAACCCAACTCATGGAAAATTGGGCCGTTTTCCTGCAGAGGAAATGAGAAGCACTTAACCGCATCGGGGAAGCTAAGGTTACAAGATGGGACATGTGATCTTGGTCTTAAAAAAAAATAACACACTAGCAAGGAACTGCCAAGAGCCAGAGAGAAGCATCTTACAGACTGGAGCAGGGCCATCCTCTACCTCTGGGACAATCTCTGTGATCCAGGACCAACAGTAAGGAAAGGGGAAAAGGAGAAAGAGAGAGAAGAGGAGAGGAGAGGAGAGGAGAGGAGAGGAGAGGAGAGGAGAGGAGAGGAGAGGA
>NC_058131.1:90155524-90187857 GCF_016433145.1 Gracilinanus agilis
TGTGTGTGTGTGTGTGTGTGTTGTCTTTTTTGCCATTTGCCTTCAAGCTAATGATTCTAAGAAACAGAGTCATTTCCTGTCATCACCATGTCTGTTTCCTCACTCACCACTCTGGGATCTTTTTAATCTGCTTGGATTTGTTTGGCACAAGCTCTCTCAATACCACAACATCTCTCTTCCACCTGCTACATGCATAGTATATATGTGTGTGTATATATGTACATATATATAATGCATTATATATATTTTTGTTTAGTCATCATATATTTGTGTGTGTGTTGTATGTTTCCTGGAAAATACTACTAATAGTAGCTAGCATTTACATAGCACTTTAAGGTTTGTACACACTGTACATATGTCCTCTTAATACCCTGTGGTATAGATATTGTTGTTATTAGGTGTTACTCACATAAGACACTTCAATTCCTATCTCTGTGCCTTTGTACAGGGTCTTCTTCATGCCTAAAATACCTTTCCTCCTCATTTCCACTTTTTAGAATCCTTGGTTTCCTTAAAGATTCAGCTAAAGTAGGGACAGCTAGATGTGAAGATGGGATTAACTCTCCCCTGCCCATTTTTAGATTTAATCACAAGAAGTGTATATACCCCACTTATCCTTAAGTATGGGGAGATCTGTGGCCCACATGTGCGATAGTGGGTGATGAATCGGAATTGGCTGACTGCCCCCTGGGCAGTCCTAAGCAAAGCTTTATCTGTAATTAGTCCACGTAAAGTGGAAGGAAGGCACAGGAAGTGACTAGAGGAACGGTCTTTAAAAGTGGCAAGAACTTCCTGTAATCAGGTCTTTTGCCTTCAACTTGAACTTGAAGGAACTCCAGCTTAGGACCTCAGACTGCTCTTTGATTTTTCCCTTAAAACTATCACGTGAGTGAGTGAAAAAGATTGACTCTTTTCCTAGTTTTTTTCTGAGAGTTATTAGTCTCTGGAGAGGTCCCTCGTCTTGGAGGAGGCCTTGTGGCTAAAACCCTTGTGTAATTTACCTCTGGGCCCCCTTTTCTGAAGCCCTGCCTGGTTCAGACCAGGCCAGAGCAATTATCTTCTCTCTCTGATTTCCGTACTTTTACTCTTTCCCTCTATTTTATAAATAAATTGTTAAAGAATCATTCTGACTTGAGTGATAATTACAACAACCACATTTCTCATAAATTTAGTCCAATCTTTATTCTTTTTCCCCTTACATAGATGACTTAGTGGATAGAGAGTCAGGCCTAGAGACAGGAGATCCTGGGTTCAAATCTGGCCTCTAATACTTCCTAACTATGACCTTGGGCAAGTAAGTCACTTAACTCCAATTGCCTAGTCCTTACCACTTTTCTGCCTTGTAACTAATTCCTGTTATCATTTTTCAAGAAAGAATGAAAGAGTTTTATTAAAAAAAAAAAAGATTCCACTAAAGCACCACCCTCTGTAAGAGGCCTTTTCCAGTACCTCAACTGTGAGTGCATCCCCCTTCAGGTTACCTTGAATTTGCCTCACATTGGTTTTATAGATATGTCCATATTGTCTCTCCCTTATTAGAATATAAGCTCCTTGAGAGCAAGGGCTCTTTTGATTTTTCTCTTTTTATTCCTAGTGTCCAGCATAATGCACAAAAGTTTGTTTCATTGATGAAGGCAAATTTTATTTAATTATATTTTATATTTATATAAATATATAAAATATACTTCACATAAATGTATATTTTATATATTTAAAATATTTATTTATTTGCACAGCCTCCCACTCCCATACCTAGTACAATGTGGTATATATAAATGGCTGATGAATAAATAAATGAAAGGCAGGAACTGACAGGGAGAGGCGTGAGTCACAGGATGGCTGAGGAGGCAGAGGAGGCAAGGCACGTAGAGGAAGAATGGATTCTTCCATTCAGCTATACACATCTCTGGTTTTCAACTACAAGTTCTTTCATGTGTGGCTCTTGGGTTGGGACCATGATGGATGAGATTGATGGCAGACTCTGCCCAGCCCCTGAGGGCTCGGGCTGTGTTACAGTCACTCAGTACTGTTGGAACCTCTGCTGAGGCCCTCCCTTCCCTATGTTAGACCTTCAAGCCAAACATCTGCCTGATTGCAGTGGAGATGTTTACAGGGCAGGGGATGAGGGGCAGATTGAGATCTTGGAGGACAGGTTCAAAGTTGAGAATTATGAGAACCACTCCAGAAGGCACTAAGAGTTCTCTCTCCACAGCATCTGAGCTTCAGCAGAGCCTAAAGGGACACTGCAGTGCCAATTCAACCTTTAGTCCCTGAGCATGGACCTAGGGCTCTAGTTCCCAGCTTGGGTCTCTTATATTTCCTATAAGAGATAATGAGGAAGAGAATGAGAGATTAGAGATAGGTATTCCCAGTGTTTTGTTCATTTATTTAATATTAACACAAAACATTAGAAGGGAGACTTCCAGTTCAATAAATTGGTTGCTTTTCAAATTATTTACTTATTATTTTTTAAGATATTTTTCTGTGTTTCCATGATTCATTTTCTTTTCCTCCCCTCTTCCTTCCCACCTCCCAGTCAATAAGCAATTTCACTGGGTTGTACAAATATTTTGATTTTTTTTAACAGATGAGGAAACAGAGGCAAGCAGGGTTAAATGATTTGTCCAGGGTCCCACAGCTAAGAACTGTCTAAGGCCAGATTGGAACTCAGGTCCTCCTGACTCCAAGTCTAGGGCTGTATCTCCTATGCCTTCTAGCTACCCTAACAAATTGATTCTTTATGGAAGATGAATGGAAAGAGAGACTAGAATCAGACAGGATGGGAGGACGCCAAGAGACCGACTATGATTTGCCTTGGTGGAAGGAAGTATACATTTAGGTGTAGTCAGAGATCTATCAAAGTACCAAAGTCAGATGATTTCCACTTAAATGAAAGCATGTGTGCATACATACATAAATCTGTACACATATGCATGTACATAAGAGGAACACATAGAGAAATGCTCATTGATTCTCATAGACTGGCACCCAGTTGCACATGTCCTGATCCCTAAAAATACACCGAGTTACAGTGGCACCCACTCTGTTCTATCTATGGGACATCCTTTAGGGACAGGCTTTTACTTTAGTAAAAATCTATGCATCACCACAACTAGCCAAATGTCATCCCTAATAAAAACTAAAATAAGGACCATAGGCTAATATATTAAATCTGTCTTTTGAACTCACATCCTCCTGCAAGCAAGTTCCAAGTCATTTTCCTAAATCTATATTTGTCTTAGGGTTAGAAAGTTCCCCTTAATTCCCACAAATTCCCAACTGTTAACCTGAATTCTGCTCCATTTCAGAGGTTGGCTTCTAATAAACTATGAGACGTTTCATGGAATTGAGAGATCTTCCTTCACTGAATCCTCACAAATCCTCTGAGTTTTACCATGCCAACAAATGGGTAGATCAGACAAGAACAAATAAACTTAAATGAGACCTGCTGCAAGGTATGACCATCCAATCTTTGCATGACCATCTTAAATCTTTCAAAAATAAACCTCTCTTAGGGCAGTTAGGTAGCTGGGTGGATAGAGAGACAGGACTAAAAACTGGGGGTCCTGAGTCCAATCTGGCCTCAGATACTTCCTAGCTGTGTGACCCTGGGCAAGTCACTTAAATCTCATTGCTTAGCCCTTACAGCTCCTCTGCCTTAGAACCAGTACACAGTATTGACTCTAAGACAGAAGGTAGGGTCTCATAAATAAATAAATCAATCTCTTAAGAGCTGAGATACTTGGAAATCTATCCCATTAAATTTTTTATCTTTGCCTTTCATATGAAAATGAAACTAAAGAAACTAAAGAATTTGAAAACCAAAATACTCAACTATACAGATACACCTGATTCAATTCAGCAAGCATTTGTTAAATTCCTTCTGTAGATAAGGAAAAGGGGTGACTTAGTGTTAACAGATAGAGAGGTGGCTTTGGAGTCAGGTAGACTTAAACTGGGGTCTCACTTCTGGCACATATTCAATGTATGACCATTGACAAATCAGTTAACCTTTTATTAGCCCCTGGAAATACTCTAAAC
The DNA here is from genome assembly GCF_016433145.1 of Gracilinanus agilis. Classification (NCBI taxonomy): domain Eukaryota; kingdom Metazoa; phylum Chordata; class Mammalia; order Didelphimorphia; family Didelphidae; genus Gracilinanus; species Gracilinanus agilis. The sequence goes on from NC_058131.1 coordinate 90,159,566, forward strand.
CTATACACTGCAGAGCAAGTACCAATTGGTGGAAGGAGTTTTCTTATCAAGAGTTTCCTAGAACTAATAAAATGGTTTTTTATTAGTTTTTAGCCCCTGCCCCAAATGAAAGTGTACCAGACACTGGGGGATGCACCTGGGAAATGCAGAGACAAACCCCAAAACTCCAGGATCCATACGCAAGCACCATACTTGGGCATAAGCCTGCTCACATAAACCATCTCCCTGGCATAACTCAGAAAGGAAATCAGATTGCCCTGGACTCAATACTGGAGCTCAAGTGATGGAGTCTTCCATGGATGTGAGTCTGGGAGGCATGAAACGAAATATCCTTTGACCCTGTTGATACCACAACTGGGTACCAGAGAGTTCACAGAACAGGGAAAAGGACTCATGTGTAGAGATATACGTATAGTGATTCATTTTGTGGTAGCAAAGACCTGAAAACCAAGAGAATATATTCATCATTTGGCTGAACAAATTATGATCTATAAATAACAAATATCTTATTGTGCCATAATGAAGGAGCTGGTTTCAGAGAATCTTGGTAAGATTTGTGTGAACTAATGATGAGGAAGTGGATAAATGCAGGAGAAGAATTTGTATAAATACACAACACTGTAAAGACAATCACTGAAACACTTAAGAACTCTGGTTAATGCAATGAACAAGATTTCAGAGGCTAATGGATGGCATTAATTGAGGCATCCATCTCAAGACAAAGAAGTCGTGAATGCAGAATATAGAATTTTATGTGTGTGTATGTATATGTGTGTATATATAGACCACGTCCTATGTATATATACAGGCATATACATATGACATAGCCAATGTAATTATATGCTTTGTTTGATTATAGATATTTATTATAAGAGTTTTGTTTTTTTTTTAATAGGGAAGGTGAAAGAAAAATTAGACTTTTGATCATTCCCCCCCCCCCAGATTTTTTTTGAAGGAAATAAGGCAAGAGAATCCTACCCATAGCAGGGAGAAAAGTCAGAGTTCTGGTACTGAGGACACCCCACACTGATATTCCTTTGGTTTCTAATGTAACTTCTTCCTTCTTGGAATTCCACCTGGATGGAGATGCTGTTTGGGTGAATAGCATCTGGTTTCTCAACATCTGGACAGAGAAGCTTTAAGTAAATTCCCTCCTGGTGGGGTTAGCAGTGTGGTTTCTGTTTGCACCTCTGTTGGCCAGAGGGTCCAGTTGGCTACAAAGGATCTCTTCTCTGGGAGGAGTCCTGCATGTACTGGCCGAACATTCCTTTTGCTGGCTCCCAGTGCCTATGGACAAGATCAGAGACGGTAAATTTCCAGTTCTAGGTGAGAGATTTGAGCCTCAGAAAGGAATGGAGGAAAAGAGTGAAGAGTTTATGAATTTGGAGATCAAATCTTTATGGCAAGGTATGGGGATAGACTTCCTCTGCCCACTCTGTCACCTTCTCTTGCCTCTGTCAACCTGGAAAAACACAGAACCGCTAAAGTAGTTACAAAGAACGAGTCTTTAATCAGGACAAGGGAGACAGTTTGTACAGCCACTACAGAGAGTCATAAATATACACCACACAGAGACGAACTCTGGGACTCTGGGAACAACATCTCTGAGAAAATGCACCATGAATGGGAATGTCCATCATGAGAATTTCCAGCCAACTGAAGAACTTGGGATCTTATATACACTTTGGGGAATAAAGGAAAGAAAGAACAACTGATTGACTTACATGGAGTCTAGGAAAGGAGATTACAGCCATGGCACTGGACTACCTAGGAGAGGCTTAGATACAGTGTGGGAAACTTCTAAGACAAATGGGTACTTAAGATTTGATTATCTCTATTACTCCTATTTCAAGGGGCTTCATGGATGTTGATGGCTTATCATTCAGTCTGGGACAAGGATCAGTCTGAGACTTCCTTGATGGCAAGCTCCCCAGGGATAAAGGTAAATTTGAGGATTCCATAAAACAAGGTGGTCACCTCTTATAATCTGATGTTCTGAGTAGGACTCAAGAAATGACAAAGATGTATGAAGATCTGATAATAATAGTAGAAGCTAACATTTATATGTGATTTAAAGTTTATAAAGCATTTTATGTATACTATTTTATTGATCCCCATAAGAACCCTTGGAATGTAGTGTTATTATTTTCACTTCACAGATGAAGAAATAGGTTAAGTGACTTGTCTAGAGTCACACATATAGTAAAAGTTAAGCAGGATTTAAACTCAGGTTTTCCTGACTCCAAGTCAAAGATTTTATCCATTTTATACTAAATTGCCTAATAGCTCCCTTGTGTCATCCCCCCACTCTCTCTTCATTTATTCCACTAATTGAAACTAAGGAAGTCCTTCTCTTTGCCAAAGACAACTCCATCCTTGATCCCAAACCTTCAGATTTTCTCTAGCAGATTGCCCCCTCAGTCTTCCCTTCCCATAATCTTCAAATACTCTTCAACTCTGCTACTTTCATATATGTTATTCCTTTAAAAAAAGGTCACTATGCCTTATTGTCAACTCAAGATATCATATTTCCTTTCTTTCTTAGACAAATCCCTATAAAAGGCATTTCTATGCATTGCCTCTATTTTTTGTCTTCTCACTTACTTCTTAACCCTTTGAAATCTAGCTTCATCATTTAAAAGAAACTACTCTCTCCAAAGATGCCAACCATCACTAAATTGCTAAATACTCAGCCTTCTTGACCTCTGTGCAGCATTTGGCAATGTTGATCATCCTCTTCTCCTAAATATTCTCTCTTTTCCAGCTTTTTTGTTGTGACACTACCCTCTCTTGGTTCTGCTCCAACCTCCATGACCTGTCCTCAGTCTCAGCTACTGACTCTTTATCCATATCATACCTCCTAGTTGTGGATGTGCCCCAAGTGTCTTTTCCAAGCTTCCTTTCCCCTCTTCTCTCTCTATACTCTCAGTGACTTTATCAGTTACTGTTGATTTAATTATTGTATCTATGTAGCTGGCTTCCTAATCTCTCCTAGTCTATCTTCTGAACTCCATCCAGTCCTGCCTCACTAACTGCCTTTTAGATATTTTAAATTAGATAGCTCAAAGATAACTTAAACTCAACATGTCTAAAGCAGAATTCCAACCCTAGTCCTTTACTAAACTTCCTCATTACTTTCAAGTAAACCACTGTCCCTTCAGTCTTTCAGGTTTGAAAGCTTGATGTTATCCTTAATTCTTCACTCTTCCTTATCCCATGTATCCAATGAGTTACCAAATTTTTCCCTTTCTATCTGGCAACATGTAGAACATCTATTCAACATCTTTCCAATCTGTCCCCTTCTTATTACTTCTATAGACATCATGCCATTTCAGGATATCACTGACTTTACCTGAATTGCTATTACAATGGCCTCCTAATTGGTTTCCTGCCTCAAGTGTCACCTCACTCCAACTCATCTTCTCCATAACTAATTTTTTCCTAAAATACAGATCTAACCATGTCACTCACTCACTCAATAAATTTCAGTGACTCCCTACTGCTTCTAGGATAAGCTACAAATACTTCTGTTGGGCTTCAAATGCACATCAAAACAAGACTCCCACAATTTTTAAAAAATTTTAATTAATTTATTTGTTATATTCAGATGTCCCTCTCCTCTCCCTGTAAGAAACACAGCCTTACCTAAAAAGAAAATTCATACTCAATTGTGAAGTAGAAAAGCCCTTTATTTATGTCCTTTCAAGAGCAGGTACCCAACCAGAGTTGGGTACAGGCACACCTTAAGGACAGATACAACAGGATATATTTCCTAAGCCTAGCATGGGAAGCCGTCTCTTGTTTCCTCACTGACTGAGAAAAATCAGAAGTTCCAGTCTCCATGTTAACCTCCACCCTTGATTATCTTTCCCATTGAGAATCCTCCTTTCTTATGTGGTCTTTTCTCTAACCCTTGGTCATAAGACAGAGTTGAGCTCTGATACAGAACTAGCTAAACTGATTTTCTGCTGGATTCGGTCCTCTTGGACCACAATTTGAACCAGGGCTCTTTCTGATTGGTGAAAGGATCAAGGTTGAGATTTGGAGGACAAAAAAGATATGATCCAACTGAATTTGATTGTAGATGTTGCAAATGGAAATCCTCTTTTCCCTCATTCCCATTAGAGAAGGGATCATTGAACAAAACAATATATGTATATATAAAACTCTGCCTTTCTTCTTAGTTCTTTCTCTGGAGGTAGATATACTTAAGTGATTCTTCAAACAATATTTCTTTTGCTGTATATAGTGTTCTCTTGGTTCTATTCATTTCATTCTTCATTATTTCATGTAGGTCTTTGCATGTTTTAAAAAATTTTTAACTTGCTCATCATTCCTTATGGTGCAGTAGTATTCTATACTACTATGCAATAATACTACTATGTGGTAGTATTCAGTTACAATTGTATGCCACAACTTGTTTAGCCATTCCCCAATTGACGGGAATCTTTTCAATTTTTAGTTCTTTGCCACCACAAAGAGAGCTGCTAGAAATATTTTAGAATATACAAATTCTTGTCCTTTTTTTCCTGATCATCTTAGGAAATAATCCTATTGGTGGTATTGCATATTTTTAAAAATCTCATTATTCTAGCCTTCCACTCAGAATGGCCTCTATACATGCCATCTCCATGGTCCATGACTTGGTTTTGGCCTTCCTTCATGCCTGAAAAAGAGTCCCTTTTCACTTCTACCCCATAGGATCCCTAACTTCTTTTAAAGACACAGTTCCTCCTTGACTTTCCACAAAAAACCTACACTTATTCTCCTTCACCCAGCCCCAACTCCTCACGCCCTTTCTCTCTGGTTACTTTGCATTTAACAACCTCATGTTAACTTTGGAGTTATTCTGCATATACTTATTTATTCTGTATATGATTAGATAGATACACTCTATCTCCCCTTCCTCTTACCCCAAGTCATTCCCTTTTCTTATCTTTCCTTTTATCATGGAGGTTCACAACCTAGATGGCATCCTTGAGTTTTTATTCTCTCTCACCTTCCTCCAAATATCCAATCTATTGCCAATTCCTATTGATTCTGCTTTGGAAACATCTTTTATTCTGTGCCCCCATCTCCTCTGATGCCACCACTTGGCCTCATTACTTCATTACTTCACACTTGGACCATTGAAATAGTTTTCTGTTTGTTTTCCCTGTCTCAAGTCTTTTCCTCATTACTTCACACTTGGACCATTGAAATAGTTTTCTGGTTGTTTTCCCTGTCTCAAGTCTTTTCCCACTCCAGTCCATCCTCCACTGAGCTATTAAATTAAAGAGCAGGTCCAACCATAGTATCACCTCCTCCTCACTAATTTAATTTACTCTGTTGACTTCCTATTCTCTCAAGATCAAACATGAAATCCTTTGGCATCCAAAGTCCCTCATAACCTGGTCCCTTCCTATCTTTCCAGTCTTCTTAAAGCTTACTTCCTTCCCACTTCTGATACTTTTTGATCTAGTGTGTAGCCATTTTCTGCAAAGAGCATCAACATGGGGTTCAGAGTTTGGAACCCCAAAGAAACCAGGAGACAGTTGAGAGATAGTTAAGAACAGCACTATAAAAGAAAGTGAACCCCAGGCAAACCAACTCAGTCCTGAGTTTGGGTGAAAGGTAGAAGGGAGGCTCTAGGTAGGAATCCATTGAGTCCTAGTTATCCTCGCCAGGATTGTGATTGCCTTGCTCTTCCTCAAATAAGCCATTCTATCTCCTGAATCCATACATTTTTGATGGTTCTGTCTGATGGCTGGAATAGTATCCTCTCTCATCTCAACCTCCTAGATTTCCTGGCTTTCTCCAAGTCCCAATCAAAATCCCACTTCTGTAAGAAGCCTTTTCCTATCCTCTTTCAAAAGGAAGAAAAGCCTTCCATTTGTTCATTATTTCTAATTTATTCTGTCTGAATTTTGTTTGTACATAATAGTTAGGCTATGTTCTTCTTAAGCTAATTTCAACTGGCTTTGACCAATTTGAACTAATTTTGTCAGTTTGAACTGAATTGAACCGGTTTAAACTATGCCTGGTTCTTGATCAGTTTGAACTAGTCTCTAACAATTTAAATTGGATTTCATGAGACTGAACTGGTTTAGACTGGTTTAAATTGTATGGAACACACCAGAGATGCTGGAAATGTAATTATTCTTGGCATTCAGTTCAATTTAATCTAAAAAAAATAATGTAGCAAGTAGCTAGGAAAAAACAAAACACAAAGATTTCAAAATCATAGCACTTTTTCCCTGTCTGCCGCTTATTTGGAAATTGATCATATACAATCTCTAGACAGTTCATATCTTGTGACTTCATGTCATCATTTTCCTTTTCATGAATCTGTCTCCTTCGTTAGACTTTAAAGAACTGGAAAAGGTTCATTTTGAAAACAACTATTAAAATAGGCTCAGGAAAAAAAAAAACAACTCTTGATTTCCCTTCCAAAGAATCCTACCAACTCTGTCATGCTCTATGTTTTCATCATTACTTTTATCTCTGGGGCTGAGAAAAAAAATGAGCAAATACCACACACACCCCCCATTGGATTATTTGCTGTTTTGTACTATCTAAGCCAGCACTGACTTCTCTAAGGTGAATAATCAAGGTTAGGGCATTTTTAAATACTTCAGAAATTTACTCCAACTTGTAAGAACTGGTACAGAGTAAGGGGAACAGAGCCACAAGAACAATTTACACAATCATGGCAATATTACAAAGGCAAATAACTATGAAAGACGTAAGAACTGTCATCAGTGAAATGATCAATCATAATCCAGAGGACTCCTAATGAAGGGAAGGGAAGAGGAAGGGAAGAAGCATTTATCAAGTGTGTACTATGTGCCAGGCACTATGCAAATGCTATCTCATTTGATCCTTACCACAGCCCTATAAGGAAGCATGCTCCCTGCCCCTTGATGGAGAGCAGATAGATACAAGATGAAAAAGGAAACATAGGGGGCAACTAGGTGGTTCAGTGGATTGAGAAACAGGCATAACGTTAGAAGGTACTGGGTTCAAATCTGATCTCAAACATTTCCTAGCTGTGTGACCCTAGGCAAGTCACTTTAAGCCTCATTGCCTAGCCCTTTTGCCTTGGAACCTATACACAGTACTGATTCTAAGCCAGAAGGTAAAGGTTTAAAAAAAATGAAACATAGGTTTTTGGACATGATCAATATGGGAATGTATTTAATTTCGCTCTGCATGTTGGTTACAAGGAATTTCTTTTTCTTTTCAATGAGAGGAAGGGAAAATAAGTGCTTGTTAATTTTATTAAAATAAAGCCTCCTAAATTAAAATACCAATTTGCATGTGTATAATATTTTATAATTATAAAATGTTTTCTATCCAATATCTTGTTTGGTCTTCACAGTAACCCTCATACCTATTTTACAGATAAGGAAACCAGAGCTCAGGAAAATTAAGTGACTTTCCCAGAGCTATATGTTTAGCGAGTAGCACAGTCAGCACTCAAACAGATGACTTCTGATTGATTCCAAGGAAAACACTGCAATCAATTATATTCTATCTAAATAAGGGAGCCCATTAGGGGCCTCTAAGTGCCCCCTTGTCCTTCCCCAAATTTTCCAGGGTGGAAGAAATGACAAATTATTAGCCAATAGGGACTCCAACAGATCAGGGTCTTGTTCTTCTCCCAAGTCCTAGAAAGGGCTTCCGCTCTGGTTGCAACCCATGGGCCCTGAAATTTCTGATTCTTAGAGCTCCCCTACTCCCCACCCTGTACATCTAAAATGCCAAAGCCAACCCCAGGCCAGGCTGCCACAGGCTACATGCTTGGGAGATAATTAATTACACATCCCAGTTCAACACACTGCACTTTGTCTTGTGCTGTGGAATCCGATTAGATAAAAATCTGTGCCTATCACATTTACTAACTCCATTTATCTTCAGGGCAGGACCCTGGGGAGCAGGCATAAAGAGCTTACAGAGAGGAGGGAAGGGTCATGTGTGGGGGCTGGGTGAGGAGAATCCAGTTAGGAGGGCCAGTTGCAAGGAGGAGTGAAGAAAGGGCACCAAGGGCTCTGGGAAGTCACGCAAGCTGTGTAGGGCTTTATTCTTGACCAAGCCTCCCCTCCCCTCTCCGTTCAGAGGGCATCCTACCGTTCCTGAAGCCCCACACTTGTTGGTCCATGCAATTTAATGAGCAGAATCCTTCACAGTTGGGTGACAATGTGGGTACTGAAAAGGGCTCTCAACTTGGTGTCAGAAGACCTGAGTTTGAATCTTGACTCTGCTATTTCCTAGCTGGGTGATCCTGAACAAGTCACCTCCACTATCCGGGCACTATCTTCATCAGTGAAATGATAGGGTTGGACTCATCATGGAAACAATAACAACAGTAGCATTTATATAGTGCTTTAAGGTTAATAAAGCACTTTATGAGTATTCCCTCATTTGATCATTACAACGAGCCCATGCTAGTATTATCCTCATTTTGCAGATGAGGAAACTGAGGCTGAGATAGGCTACGATAGGACCATACAGATAGAAAGTGACAGATCACATCTGAATTGAGGTCTTCCTGACTCCAAGTCAAGGGCTCTTTCCTCTTGACAACTTATCATGTATCTTCCTACTGGATCATCTCTAAACCCCACCATTTTGGGATTCTGGATGACTTGAATCTTGGGATGTTGGAACCAGAAGGGGACCTTAGATATCATTTAATACAACTCTTTCTTTTTATAGCAGAGGAACTCATCCCTAGGGGCCACCAACTAGTAAGTGGCAGAGTTCAGATGAGAAGGAATATCTCCTAACACCCACTTATAAGGTGCTTTCTGCTGTGTTCCCCAGGGTTTTATACTCTTTAATGCCTTTCTTAACCTAATATCTCTTGGGTTCCTCATAGGACTTTAGGAGATAAATGAAGGATGTCGTGTGCTTCCCATTGGACAATTGGAAAAAAAACTAATGAGTCACTTAGTGGTAGAAAGCAGGAATATAACAGCAACAATAACAATAATGATACCATAATAATAATAACAATAATAGCTAGCAGCTATATAGCATTTTAAGGTTCATGAAACACTTTCTGTTTGCTATCTTGTTTTATCATGACAAAAATTCTATAAAGTAGTGGCTATTATCCCCATTTTACATATGGAGAAACTGAGGCAGCGAGAGGTTAAGTAACTTGTCCAAGGTCACATAGTAAGTGTTAGAGGCTGGATTTGGACTCTGATCTTGACTCTGGGATCAGTGCTCTATTGACTGTGCCATCTAGCTACTTGGGGCTGGTTATGCTCTTCCACCTCAAAAAGTTGTAATCATCTAAGTGTGTAGTTAGAATGTAGTACCCCCCAGGACTAGGTTTCCCACAATTCCTTTCCCCTTTCTTTTACGTTTGTGTTAATACGTTGTCTGTATATAGTTTCTGTTTCTGCTCCTTCTCGCTCTCTTCTTCCACATGAGTGGCTTGGGTGAGTCTTTCTCTGGACTCTACTCTTTTAGTTTCCCTTTTGCTTCAAGTTAAATTTAATAAATATCATTAAGTATAATACTTGGAGTATTGGAGATTAATTTTAAAACCTATATAAGTTAAAAAAGTCAGAGAGCATAGATGCATCATGGAATTTGTCCTATCTGGATTTGGAATCACCTTGGTCTAGGTTTAAATACTAGCCCTGCTACTAATAACCTTTGTGACATTGGACAAACTACTTCTCCATACTGGACCTCGGTTTCCTAATTTGTAAAAATGAAAGGGCTACATTAGATGACTTTTGAGGTTCCCTTTGACTTGAGATCATTGATCCTACAAGCAACTCTGGGACCAGGTCCTCCAGTTGATCAAATGGTGAGACTTTGCCATAGCTAGCTTCTCCTTCTCTGGGACACATGGGTCTATCTGAAAGGGTTGATAAACTTGTCAGGTGTTAAGATTCTACAAATAAATGGGTTAGGACTCTACAAATAAACCAAGAGGATCGCCTCCCATGCCCCCATGGGGATGAATCAGAGCCTTTGTTTCATACATTGAGTGAATGATCGAACATCCAGGGAGCTCAGAAAGATTTATACTGGCCTGTTATGGACTGTTAGTCAGGGCACAGGGACGACTTCTCTAAGATGGGAACTGCATAACCTTGTTAGAGTGCTAGTTTGGGGAGTCAAAAATAACTTAATACTTATGTTGGTGTTGGATAATGAGGGTAACTATTATAATATAGTTGTCAGTCTCTTGTGGATTTTCCACAGTATGGTGGAATCCTTGTTTTATCCCTAGCGTGATGGGATCTGTGGTGTGGTTTGAGGTGCTTTTTTTTTTTTTAAGGTCTAAAATCATTTATTAGACATTCATATTGTGCCAAGCAGTGAGAATACAAAGACAAAAATAAGACAGTCCCTGCTTACAAAGGGCTTGTGCTCTGTTGGGGAAGATGACGTGGATACATATAATGCATGCAAGATAAGGCTGTAAGTAGCACATATGTAGGCTGTCGGAGTCACTCTCCCAACTCCCACTTGCAATGGAAGGTTGAGTCTCCAGAGCCAGGCTACCATTCTTCCCCTGAGTTCACAGGGTACTCCTAAAGAGTTGAGAGTTTCTATCTCTATGACTCTTGTCGTAGAGCCCTGATAACAGTGAATTTCCCTACAAAGCCAATTGACCATTTACTATCTCTATATCAATTGATTGGTTGTTTTTCCTCAATATCATTTGACCAGTGATTATTGCCCTCCGATGATTTTGACCGGTAAGGTCTTCAATAACATGAAAAAACCAGTTCACATCAATTGCCTTTAACAAAAGGATATTTACTGGGAAAAAGTGGAGACAGGGCAGAACTACGAAAACACCCCTCCAAACTGTTGCACACACTGCCCTTAACTTGAAATGCTCTTTAACAGTTATGCTTTGACAATCCTTTCTGGAACAGAAGTTAATATCTAATCCCTCTTGTGTTCTGGGAACCCAAGAAATCGTCTCATATCTTGCTGCAGATGATCACCGGACGTAAGCAGATCTGGACCCATGACCAGGGGCTGAGGCAGTATCAGGGGATCAAACATTTTGAGAGCAGGCAAAGCTCATGTAAACAGCTGGCCGCTTTCCCATAGAGTGCAATGGAGTAATGATCTGAAATAGATGACAGAAGTCAGGAGTAAGAGACAGAGTTCAGAACTCTGAGTTTGGCCTGGGGTGGGTAGAAAAAGGTTAGAAAGAGAATATGGGGGTATGTTTACATCTGTCACAGCTGCAAAAATCATGGTAGCCCTATTTTTACTATTTTAAAGATACGACTCTAAGAATCTCCAAGCGGCACTTCTCCAATCAAGACCAGCAAAGGCTACTCTAGCCAGATGTAGATTAAAAAGGAAAATGAAATTTCTGTAATGATTTGAAGAGCAAAAGGTACTTGACTCCCCACCATGTGAAAGTTTCCCCTTCTTTTCAGCATCTGAAATGCTGCCACTAAACATTAATTTCTTTGGATAGAGACCGTTGTCCCTTGTAAAGATGTATGTTTAGCCTTCATCCAGAGTTTCCCCAACCTAAGACTCCAGGACACAGAGACTGGGTCTGATGTTGGGGTAGCTTTAACATTACCCCTAAAAGATCACTTTATTTTTGGCACGTGGCTTTGATTTTTTACTTTGGGAAGATATCCAACAATACTCCTGAGTAGTTTGTGTTAAGTTTCTGCAAATGTAGTTAATGGGGTAACTAGGTACTATACAAATACTCATGATTACAAATGCATATGGGTAGAGGACAGCTTTTATTTCATCCCACAGAAAATGCAGAAGCAAATTATTGACAGAAATCCATAATTGGGGACAGCTGGGTGGCTCAATGGATTGAGAGCCAGGTCTAGAGATGGGAGGTCGTAGATCCAAATCTTGCTTCAGACACTTCCCAGCTGTGTGACCCTGGGCAAGTCACTTAACCCCCATTGCCTAGCCCTTACCACTCTTCTGCCTTGGAGCCAATACCCAGTATTGACTCCAAGATGGAAGGTAAAGGTTTAAAAAAAAAAAAAAAGAAATCCATAATTGGATACAGAAAACACCAAACATATCCTCAGAAAGAGTTAACCTTGGAGTTTCTCTTTGATATTCTAGAGAAATTCCTTTCTATTCCAGGACTCTTTTTAAAAACAACAACAATGATGAAAAAAACCTCTTGAGCTTCCGTCTTAGAAGTGATTCAATTCTAAGGCCAGTTAAGGGCTAGGCAACTGGGATTGAGTGACCTGTACATGATTACATAACTAAAAAGTATCTGTGAACAGATTTGAACCCAAGTCCTCCCAACTCCAGGTCTGCTTTTCTATCCCCTGAGCCACCTCTCCACCCCTCTCTTCCTAAAAGTCTTAATGTGAGAGGCTCTAAATAACATAAATCTTAACAAGTGAAAATGGTCTCTTTTCAATTAAATGAATGTCTAATGGTGAAGTGTCAGAGATGAGGTGGATTAAAGAGAGGATGGGGTAATGAGGTCTACGTTCTTTTTTCCCCAAAACTGTGGTATTAAGCTTTGGTGCTCTTCCAATTGAAGGACGAAATTAGTGATCCTTTATTTTTCCCAAGAAATCCAGAAACCCCTTTCTCTTTCTATAAAGTCTAAAATCTGAACTCACCATTTGAGGTCATACTTGAAACAATCTCCAAAGCTGCTGCTGCATTTGCAATCTTCCTTTTCCATCCAGAAGCCTAGATTGTAGGGCCATGCTGCCTAGAAAGTCCACACTTCCTCTCTTCTACAAAGGATCATGGTGTATGAGAATATTATCCTTCAACTTTCCTCTTGAGTCACAGATGCAAGCACCTATGTGTTTCTGCCATATGATTCTGCCAAAGTTCTATCATTTCCCCAGTTGCTGCCACCTCTGGGACTGAAAAAGTCCACTATCAGGTCTTTGATCTCTGATTTGTGTTCAGAAAGCTGTGGATGAGTACATGCAACCACCATGTGCTTCTGCCCCCCAATGGCTCCTAATAATTCCTGAGGGATAAGACTTTGCACCTGCACATATTTCTCCTACTTTCTCCTTCCACATCTTTCCAGCCTTACTCCAAGTCTTTGTATCCTTAGGGCTTAGTACATTTCCTGGCACATAGTAGGTACTTTAAAGAGTTTATTGACTGAGTGACTAACTGACTGATGGGTTCTGGTCTATGCTCTGGACAGAGAAAGAAGAAAAAGAAAAAGAGCCTAGAATGGTTTTATGAACTAGTACAGAAAGGTAAGTCCTCTGAATAGAATCTATCCCTTGAGTCTCCACCAGCCAAATTATTATGTCAGGACAAGATCTAGTCATTGGAAACCACTTTTACATGTAGAAAAATGTTTATGGTAGTTCTTTGGGTGGTGAAAAAAAACCCCTAGAAATGAAAGGAATGCTCATCAACTGAGGAAAGGTTAACTAAGTCATAATATGTAATATGACGGAATATTATTATGCTGTTAAGAAAGGATAAAATAGATTATTTCAAAGACCCATGGAAAGACTTATATGAACTGATTCAGAGTAAAGTAAAGATGACCAGAAGAATATTTCATCCTATAACCTCAAAAGAATTATTATAAAAAATTATAAAAGTGAAGAATTTTGAAGACTTTGGTAGACTGATGAAGAGCGAAATGAGCAGAACCAGAACAATTTCTAAAATAGTGAAAAGACAAACAGCTTTGAAAGGTATAAGATCTTTGATCCATCAATACAATGTGTTACTGTGTCTGTGTGTCTTTCAATACCACAACCATCTGCCAAAAGACCAAAGATCAAATGTAACATCGACCTCCTGAGAGAATGTAATATAACCAGAGTAAAGAATTCTGTGTGTGTGCGTGTGTGTGTGTGTGTGTGTGTGTGTGTGTGTGTATGTGTACTTACTGTGTGATCTTGGCCAAATCACTTAACCCTGTTAGCCTTAGTTTCTTCATCTGTAAAATGAGCTGAAGAAGGAAAAGGCAAACCGCTTCAGTATCTTTGCCAAGAAAACTCCAAATGGGGCCATAGAGTCAAGACAGGACTGAACATCAAAACCATGCATATTCATTACAAAGAATTTGCTTCTTTTCTCTTTTTTCCCCCCAATGGGGTGGGGTAGGAGTAAGAGAAAAATAGATTTATGTTTATTACTTTTTTTTAATAGAGAGGCTGGGGGTGGGGTGTTACATATGTGGAATGTTGCATGCACATTCACATGAGGTCACTGTACTGTTAGCTTTGATTGTTTTCCTTTGTTACAAGGGGGCCTCTCACAGAGTTGGGGTAATCTGGAAATGCTTGAAATGTAAAAACAAAATGCATCAATAAAACTTTTTAAAAAATTAGATTTTAAAAAGTTCTTGCCACCAAAGTCCTTGGCACCATCATATGGTTCAACATCAGAAACAGATATGGTTTTATTCATGGAAATGACAGGAAAGATGCATTGTCATCTGCCTTGCCTAATGACTGTGAGGTCCTTGCCATCTGATTTACCACTCCTCTATGTGTGGTCTCCCACCATTCCCTTGCAAGCTTATTAAGAGGAGGAACCATCATATTTTTTTATCTCTTAGCACAATGCTCTGCACATAGTAAGTCCTTCAATTTTTTTTGTTTCATGCTTTAAAAAAAAATCCTTACCTTCCATCTTAGAATCAATACTATATGTTGGATCCAAGGGAGAAGAGCAGGAAGGGCTGGGCGATGGGAGTTGAGTGATTTGCCCAGAGTCACACAGCTGGGAAGTGTCTGAAGACATATTTGACATTCCTGCATTGTTATAGATAGAGTCAGAAGTGGGATTTGAACCCAGGTTTCTCCTTTGTTGTACTACACCAACATTTTTTTTTTTAACCCTTGTACTTCGGTGTATTGTCTCATAGGTGGAAGATTGGTAAGGGTGGGCAATGGGGGCCAAGTGACTTGCCCAGGGTCACACAGCTGGGAAGTGGCTGAGTCCGGGTTTGAACCTAGGACCTCCTGTCTCTAGGCCTGACTCTCACTCCACTGAGCTACCCAGCTGCCCCCTCTACACCAACATTTATCATCCTATATTTACATTGGATCCAAATCCAATGAAATCAAGGCAGTTTTGCTTTGCTTTTAATTGAACAAAGCACTTTTAACTTTGCCAATCTTTGCATGGTAAATAAAGGACAGACTTTATCAGAAACTTAAAAGACAGTTAAGAAAAGGATGAGTGATTTTGAGTGAATCATCTAAGGGAAAATTAGGAGCAGAGTCAGCAACAGAAATCAGGTATCTCAGCGCCCAGTCCCGGGTTCTAACCTAGATTTTGTCATTTGCTTCTAAAAGTTTTTGAAAGGGGTACGATACAGTAATTGTATTTCTCCTAATAAATTATTTTGCTTTTTTAAATTTGAGTTTCAAATTCTCTTTCTCCCCCACCCACTGAGAAAACAAGCAATATGATACCCATTATATATGTGAAGTCATGCAAAACATATTTCCATATTAACCATATTGCCAAAGGAAAAAAAGTGAAAAAAATATACTTCAATCTGAACTCAGAGTTCATTAGTTTTTTCTCTGGAGATAGTTAGTATTTTTCATCATGATCTCTTTGGAATTGCCATGGATCATTGTAAAGAATATATTTTATAATAAGCAATGTATGTATATATATATGTATACAAATTACTGATAAAACGACAAAACAAAAGAGCTAAAAGAGTGGCAGAGTAGCTAAGTCTTTCACACATAAATTATTTTTCAAAGAGAAAAAAAATTACTGAGTAGTTATCTGTGACCTCTCAATGAGACACCAACAAGAATGTCTATTTCTTCCATGGGAATCTTCCTTCCAGATGACCAAATGAATTACTGCTCTATAACCTCACTACCTTGGTTGGGCAGTTCATTAAAAAGATCAGGGTCTCCAATAATGACCCCAGCTACATGTGAATACTCTAAGGGTTTTAAAAAATGAATTCCATTAGCCAATAACATCTTAATATAGGCAAAAATATAAGCTTCTAGGCAATCATGAGCATAAGAAACCTTTTTTTCCCCTTTTTTGGCAGAGTTGATCATGAGCAAGCATGGGTGCGGGTGGGGGTAGGGGAAAGTATGCAGATTGATAGCTGCCCTGGGGACAAAGAAACACTTCTCTGACATTATAGAATCATATATTTATAGCTCATTTTGTCCAATTTTTCATTTGATAGGAAAATTAAGTTCCAGAAGAGTTATGACTTTTTTTATCATATAAATAATAATAAAAACAGCTAACTGTTGTATAACACTTTAAAGTTTGCAAAGTGCTTTACAAATATTGTCTCATTTGATCCTTATAACCACGCTGGGAGGTAGGTGCTAATGTTCTCCCCATTTTACAGATGAGGAAACTGAGTTTAAGTGATTTGTCCTGGGTCACACAACTAGAAAGTATCTGAGGCTGGATCTGAATGTAGGACTTGCTGATTCCATCTCCAGTGCTCTATTTACTGGGCCACCTAGCTATAACTTAGAAAGGTAGTAAGTAGAAGAGCTGGGAGTTTAGTCCAAATACTCCAAATCCATTGCTTTCTTCATTATGTCATGTTGCTTCACATAGTGCCATAAGGCATGATATTTTATATTGCTGGCAATATATTATATTAATATAGTAATCATATGTTAATGACATTAATATTTTATTAAATATATTGCATGTTAGCATCCTAATATAAAATTTAATATATAATAATTAAATATATTCTGTTCATCTGTTTTAACATATTACTGGTAATGTATAATATTATTGTATTAATGTGTATTAGTATATAAACGGTAACATAAGAACCAATAAAAGTAATATATCACTGTAACATAAATCATATATCTTATAATAAGTAATACATGTATATATGCATATTACAAGTAAAGCAAAACAAAACAAAAGACCTAGGGACAGAAAGGCAGAGATTTTCTAAGCTTAGCAATCCAAGAGAAAGAATCTCTAAGAAATGGAGGCCATCCTTTTACTTCCCCATGGCTCTTTTCTCTACTTTTAAGATTTCCCTTCAAAGGCTGCATATTTAGGGGTTAAGACTCCCATTTTCTATAGTCTGATTCCTACCGATCCCTTAGGTTAAATGCTACTTTCTTCATAAAAACTCCCTTCATTTGCCCAGAAACAAGGTTGTTTTTTTCCTTTCTGTGACCTAATGAATCATTGAGACCTTCTCCTGTGACACTTTCACATTCTACCTTGTATGATTATTCATGGGGAAAGGTAGAAGTCGATTTAAAAAATAGAGTGAAAGATACAACCAAATCTAACCAGAGGAAACCATGTTATTGGCAAAATAATTGTTCAAGGATCAGTTTTAAGATATCTCAAAGAGAAGATTCCCAAAGATTTTTTAAAATCAGGATCAGTTTGCTAAAGATAGATGAATCAATATGGGGAATACAGAAATATAGATTGTATAATAACACAGATATAACCTATTTCAAGTATTTACTTCCATGGGGAGGCATGGAAGGGAGAGAGAGAATCTGAATTGCAAAATTTCAGAAAATAATTGTCAACAATTATTTCTACATGAAATTGAAAAACATAAAATTCAATTTAAAAAAAAGTAAACAAGCCAATATCATTAATTCCAACCCATCACATCACTCCCAATACAATTCCTAAGACTCCCAACTACTTCCTTATTCCTGTAAAACTGTTATGAAAATGGTATGTGCAATTTCAGAGAAACCTGAGAAAACTTGTCTGAACTGACAAAGAGAGAAGTAAGCAGAACTAGGAAAACAATTTATAGACAATGGCAACAACATCTTAAAGGCATTCAACTTTGAAAGACTTAAGAATTCTATCAATGCTATGAACAATCAATATTCCATGATGAAACATGTAACCCACCTCTTGACAGAGAAGTGAGAGATTTGCAGAATGGTACACACATGTGCACATACACACACAATGATGAGATTTATTTTGCTTGACGATGCATATTTTTAGCAGTTTTGCATTTTCTTTTACAATTGGAAGTGGAGAGGTAGAAGGAAAAAAGTACTTTTTTGGATCATTAAAAATTTTTAAAAAGAAAATGAGCAATACATATATTGAAGGCATTTTAATGAATGCATGAGATGGGAACAATCAAGTTTTTAGAGACAAATCTGTATACTTCATTTCTGCATACTTCATTACACTTTACCACAGTCAAATGATTGAGAGGGTCATAGAAAAATAGATCCCAACATATCTATCGTTTGTTGATAACAAAAAAAAATTAGCCTTATAGACTCTCCTTAAGTATAGTGTCTTCCATACGTATATTAAACTCCCATAAGCCTTTATGATAGATAGAGTCATAGAGATAACTTTGTTTAATGCGTAGCAAGCAATATTAAGTGGAGCATCAAGCAGGGAGACATATGCTAACCAAATGTGTTCAGCAGCACCATGGAGACTGTCTGGCACAAAATCCAAGTAGAAGGGGGATTTACTGTAGATGATGAAGTTCTCCAGATGCCCCTGTTAATGGATGACATTGTGTTGATTGCATGAAGCCCCTAAATATTATAGGACCTCCTAAATGAAATCCACCATCACAGAGAAGAGATCAACCCAGTGATCTACCTTGGAAAAGCAAGAAAGATCGAGATTATATCTTGCCCAGACTAAGGCATATTATTGTAAAATCAGACCACTGAATTGGCTTATCATGACGCGAACCCTAGACAGGTACTCCAGAGGGATACGGAAATGGGACTGGAGTTGAATAGGAGGAAAAGAATAGGCTGGGTTGCAATTTGCAAACCATGCAATATTTTCAATCATTCCAGCTGTTCACTGCCACAAAAGCATGGCTTCTCTTAGTGATGCTACACAACTTGCAAATGATGAGACAGAAGCACCAGAATTATCAGTATCCTAAAAGGTATTGGAGAGACTCACGGTGGGTGTAAATATGCCATAATATATCATCAGTTATGGTTTGTTTGTAAAAGAAACACTATAAATGACATGATCACAGGTGTGTTAAGACTAGAAAAGGAGATGAGCCATTTATGAAGGAAGGAAGGAAGGAAGGAAGGAGATTTTTAAAAGGGTATCCCTGGTTGGTATTAAAAAACACTTTAAAAGTATAAGAAAAAGGAGCAGCTAGGTGGCTTAGTGGATTGAGAGCCAGATCTAGAGACAGAAGGTCCTGGGTTCAAATCTGGCCTCAGACCCTTCCTAGCTGTATGACCCTAGGCAAGTCACTTAACCTCCATTGGTTAACCTAGCCCTTACCACTCTTCTGTCTTAGAATACAGTAGTGATTCTAAGACAGAAGGTAAGGGTTTTAAAAAAAGTATAAGAAAAGGCCTTTAACACACCCTATAAAGATGATACATGGAAGGACATATGGAAAGTTTGTACAGAATGAAAAAGAACAAAGAGATTTTCTTCTTTGAATCTCTCGAATCACCCTGTACCTTATAAGCAGTTAATAAATATTTGAATATGTTCAAAACTGAAATAATTATCTTTCCCCACAAATCCTCCCCTCTTCCTGACTTCCTTATTACTATTGAGGATACCACCATACTCTCAGTCACCCAGGCTCACAATTTCATGGTCAACCTAGTTGTCAACCTCAACCCCTAACTTTCACCTCTAATATCCAATCAATTATCAAGTCCTGCCATTTCTGCTTTGGTAACATCTGAGATAAGACCACAATATTAATAGTCTAGGAAAGTGGTGATGGAAGAATGAGTTAAAATAGTGTCTGTGTAAATAGAGAGAAGGTGTCAGTTGCAAGCTATATTCTAGATATAGAAATGACAAAATCTGGCAATTGGTTTGGAACCTCATTATCTTCCCCACTTCTAAACCCTTCCCTCTTTCCAATTTCCCAATCATTTTCGTGGGCACCACCATCTTCCCACTCAGTCAGGCTCATAATCTCAATGTCATCCTTAAGGTTTCATTTTTTTCTCTCTCTCTCCCACCTCACATACACGCTCTGTTGTTCTGTACTTAGCACAGTGCCTGGCACAGGGTGCTTAATCAATCCTTTTTGACTTGACTTGTCAGATCTTGCTCTTTCTACCTTTGCAATATCTCCTCTCTAATAATGTCACCACCCTGGTGCAAGTTCTCATCACTTCATGCCTGTACTATTTCAATAGACTGCTGGTTTATCTTCCTATGTCAAAACTTTCCCACTCCAGTTTATCCTTCACAAAAATGTCAAATTGATTAATTAAAGAAATACAACTTAAAACAACTCTGAAGTACCACCTCATACCTATTAAACTGTTTAATATGACAAAAAAGGAAAATGATAAATGTTGGTGGGGATGTGGAAAAATTGGGACACTAATGCACTGTTGGTAGAGCTAAGAACTGATACAACCATTCTGGAGAGCAATCTGAAACTGTTCATACCCTTTATCCAGCAATACCACTATTAGGTCTATATCCCAAAAAGATCAGAGACAGGGAAAAGTGCCTTCTTATTCAAAAAATATTTATAGCAGCTTTTTATGTTGTTATAGAAATAGAAACTGAAAGGATGCCCATCAATTGGGGAATGGCCAAACAAGTTGATTGTAATGGAATACTATTGTGCCATAATAAATGAACAAAATTATCCCCCCCTTAAAACCTGGAAAAACTTATATAAAATGATGCAAAGTGAAGTGAGCAGAACCAGGAGAGTATTGTACACAGTAATAGCAATAATGCACAATGATCAACTGTAAATGACTTAACTATCATCAGTAATTCAAGGATAAAGGACTGTTTCAAGAGATTCATGATAAAAAGGCTATCTACTGCCAAGGAAAGAACTGAATCTGAATGCAGATGGAAGCATATCATTTCTTAACCCAGGATAAAACACCACATCCTTCCTTACCTGGCATTTGAGGTCCTCCACAATCTCTCTCTCTCTCTCTCTCTCTCTCTCTCTCTCTCTCTCTCTCTCTCTCTCTCTCTCTCTCTCTCCTTCCATCCCTCTCTTCCCCTCCTCTATAATCCTCTTTAATTAAAACATTTATTAAGTACCTAGTTTAAGCATTAAGTATTAAATTATTAAGTTTTAAGTACAAAGTTTAAAATAAGCTTTCTGCATGGAGTTTACAGCCTACTATGAAGATGACAACGTAAATATAACTATATATATAAATTATATGTGTAACTATATATGTAACTATGTGTACCTACATATAACTATATATGTACATATATGTATATATAACTATATATGTGTACAAGTGCCTAACCACCATATTACTGAGTCAGTGAACACCACACAAGTCTTCTCTATTATGTCATCTTTTTTAATATGTGCTACTCCCACTTCCACTTATCACATCATTAACACCATCAACAATTCTCTCAATTAATAGACTATCCCTTTAATGACTGACTACTGCTGGTCAAGTAGTTCTCCATAGAGGATTACTTGACCCAAATACGTATGGTAAGTAGCCACCTAATTAAGATACTTTGAGGAATGGCCACCTCTGAAATTGATGAATTAATTCCCTACAGATTTGCTTAATGTCAATATGACTGAACCAAATCTATTAAGACTAAGCTATAAGATGCCCTTATCCTTATTACTATGCTCCCCTCTTCCCCACTTCCAGTTTTCTTGGACATAAAAGCAGTGAGTAACTGATTTTTAGCAACTTCCTGCCTCCCCCACCCTTCACACACACACACACACAGAGAGAGAGAGAGAAACATAAATAAGCACAACTGTGATTTCTGAATGACAAAAGATTTTGAGTTGAATGATCTCATCTGTGTGAGCCACATTTAAATCTGATTCAGTATCTGATGAAGGCTCATCTGCATATTATTCTATACCATCTCATCTTTCATTCCTCTTCTATAGGCATTCTCCACATACCACAGTCATTTCACCTTACTGTTTTTGATTTTGCTTTTCCTCTTTCCAATATCCACTTGTTTCTCCTGCACCCCTCCTCTTCCCATTCATCCTTCAAGGTCCAGTTCACACTACCTTTTTTTTTTCCATGAAGCCTTCTCTAAATGTTCCGGTCTACAACGAAATCTCATTCTGATGAGGTCCCAAAACATTTCTGGTAGTGACTGAGCCAGCACTTTGACACTTAGAATGTAAGTTGGGACTGGTAGTGTTCAGCAGTCAGGGACAGTTACCAGGAGGATTGGGATGCTGAGGTAGCATAAGGTTGGAAGCAGCATAATTCTAGAGGGGGGAGGACATTAATAAGGTCTGGGATTTTTACACAACTTTGGTATCTTTCCCTCCTTTAGAAACCTTGTCAATGACTCTGGATTATGTTTCTTTAAATACTCATCTCCTCTATATATACTTGATCCAGTCCCTTTTATTTTTGTCATCTTTGTTCTTTTTAGTCCCATTGCTACCTTCTCTATAAACCCATCTGGATCCATGATGTTAGGGTTCCAAT
Organism: Gracilinanus agilis; assembly: GCF_016433145.1. Lineage (NCBI taxonomy): Eukaryota > Metazoa > Chordata > Mammalia > Didelphimorphia > Didelphidae > Gracilinanus > Gracilinanus agilis. The sequence goes on from NC_058131.1 coordinate 90,181,939, forward strand.
GCAGTATTTCTACTATTTTTCAGGGACAAAACAGTTTGTTAAAATGATGTTTGCAAATCTTTTCCATTTTTCCTTATGTTTTTAGTCCTCCTTTCATTTTCATCTTTACTTGCCCTTGGGTTGACTTTGTTTATGAGTCTAACTTGCCAAGTTTTCTTTAAACTAGGTTTACCCTCCCCTGCTTCTCCCTGCTTTATGAGATAATGCTACTCATAACTGTCCATTGTAAGATTTACAAAGGAGTTAATAATCTAAGTTAATGTGGCTTTTGGAAGCCATCTCACTCAGTTTTGGTAAGTTAAATATTTGTTGATAAAGAAATTTCCTAGACTTTTTTGGTCTTTTTGTTGAAGCAATTGATTTTTATTGATAAATATTTGCTTGCTTATGATATGATGGTTTACTTGAAAAATCCTAGAAAATCAGCAAAGATACTAATTGAAACAATTACTAATTTCAGCAAAGTTACAAATTAGACATTAATTCGATATAATAACAACAAAACATAAGCGACAATAAGTGGAAAGGAAATTCCATTTCTAATAACTACAAAATGCATAAAATATCTGAATATCAACTTACCAATATTTAGCATATCAAGTGAAATAATGACAGTAAGTAGGAATGATGGGAGAATAGTACTTCCAAATCTCAAATTATGTTATAAAGCAGCCATCATCAAAACCATGTGACAATAGTTAAAGAATAGAAAGCTAGACTAGAGAATGGAGATTCAGAAAAAATAGAACTCAATAAGCCTGTGTCTGATAAGGTGGAAAACATAAATTATGTAGGAAAACACTCTTTATTTGATTTTTTAAAACCTGCTGGCTGATATTAACTTCTCATTACTCCAGGCTACTCTCTTAGACTATAAGGTGTCCATATGATGCCCCTTGTATTTTTTCTCATTCCAAAGCCCTCTATATCAATGAAATCACAGGTCCAGTCCCCAGTTTATAACATTTGACAACGGAGCACATCTTTATCATTTTACAATTAACCAAAAGATATAGAGAAAATAGGATCCTATTGCATTTATTTATTTGACATTATTTATTATTATTTGTCAGTTAGGAAAAAAACATGATTTGGTAGAACAAAAGATTGCCTTACAGGCTCTTATCCAGGAAGGTGTCTTCCATCCATAAATCAGAAGCATTCAGGATTCCCTTGATGGTAAAACAAAAGAAATGATCCCATTCTTGCCAAAATAAAATAAAACATCAGGCAAGGAATAAAACAGGCAGCCACTCATTCATTAAAAATATTTTCCACTATATTGAAAGAGGTCCAGGTCACCACCAGAACTACAGTAGATGGTGGGGTCCTGCAAGATGCTTGTTTTCCAGTGGCATTGTCCTGGTTGCATCAGACTCTAGAGTACTGCAGAACCTTGAGTAGAAAATTACTACTCAAAACAGTCTTCGATGGCAATCCACACAGGAAAGAGCAAATAGATGAAGAATGTCTATTGCCCTGATTCACTTGTATATTTATTTTTAGTTTTATAATGATATTTTATTTTTACCAATTACATGTAATAAACAAATTTCCACATAAGTTTTCTGAAGTTATATGTTCCAAATTGTCTCCCTCTCTCTCTTCCTTCCCCCTCCCAGAAAAAGTAAGCAATACAGTCTGGGTTATACCTGTTTTATCATGTAAAACACATTTCCATATTGTTCATTTTCATAAAGAATAATAAGATAAAACCAAAAACCCAAATAAACTTAAATAAAAAACTGTGTGCTTCCAACTCTTAAGAGTTCTTTCTCTAGAGGTGAATAGCATTCTTTGTCATAAGTCCCTCAGAAGTGTCCTGGAGCACTGTATTGCTGAGAGTAGCTAAGTCTATCACAGTAGATCATTCCACATTATCGCTGTTACTGTATACAATTCAGTATGTATTTAGATGGACACTCTATGGAGCTTATTCATAATTATGCATAACTGGGACCAACAGTACAAATAGGCAATAAACTGGGCTTAGAGTTGAAGAGAAGGAGAGTAGACTGGATGGATTTCAGGAAACGGAAAGGCTCCTTTATTAATCCCAGGCTTCTCATGAAAACAAAGAGGGAGAAATAAGCATTATATAGTATATAGTATTTGTTAGACGCCATGCCAAATGCTTTTTACAAATATTTTCTCACTTGATCCTTAGAAAGGCCCATATTTTTATTTTTAACACAATAATTCTCTAGATACTATTAATGACTTTAAGCTGTGAAATATTACTGCCTCCCCCAAATTAAAAATGTTTATCACACAGAAAGCAGAGGATGTGGATGGATGTAAAGAGACTGCATCATATAATAGATCAAGAGCTCCTATAAACTGGAAGAAAAGTCATCAAAATTATGATTAGAAGAAAGTTTGGGATGGTCACAATGAGGCTTCGAGGTCCAAGTGGACAACCCATCTTCTCTCCATGCTCAATTAGTGTCCTTAGATGTTGGAAGAAAACAAGAAACATCTCCAGCATATTAGGTGAACCTCACCATTGTGAACTAACGAGAGAGGACATGGGCAAGATGATGGGCACTTAGGGATGGGCAGATGGAGATGGGTTGCATCTGATTTGCATCATTGAAGGGAACTTTCAAACTAATGAGCCTACAGACCTATTTGAACAGTTAAATAATAGATGAATAATCATAGTGTCTCACAAATACTATATAACTACTGTTATAAATATTTGGTAATGTGAACCAAAAGTCCAAAGGAAATTATTTCCCTCAACACTCCTAGGAACTAACCCTCCTACCCAGGCTTGGAAGTAGTACCTTTCCTGGTGGTTTTTAGATTTTTCTGATCTCTCAAGTTATTTTTTTTCCATTTATTTCTGGTTTTGATATTATAGCTGGAAGTTATTTTTGAAGTTTTTCCTAGGAAATCTATCTTAAAGTCATAGGACTTGGCAATAGTGTGTTTTATTCATTCCTTTTCTAAGCCAACAGATTCCTCCAGCTGTATAGTACACCTTCCCTGGGAGCTTACTCAGAGTCTAAAAGAATCTGTAGCTATTTATATGGGGGAGGAGGTGCCCTTTCACCTCTCCATTGGTCAAGCCCTCTGAAGTCAAGAACCTCATTCCAATTGAGCATGCTCTCACCAAAGTCCCCACAAACCAGAGCTATAGGAAAAGGGAAGAGCAGAATCCTAGGATACCATGTGAAAGGGGAGGATCATATGTTTTTTCTGGTTCAGATCCCCTCATTTTGCAGATGAGAAAACAGCCCATGGAGGTCACACAAGTGGAATAGTCAGTATTTGAAGACAGGTTCTCTGAATCCAAAACCAGTATTCTTTCTTTTTCTTTCTTTTTTTTTTAAAAATAAAAATCCTTACCTTCCATCTAAGAATCAATGCTATATATTGGTTGTAAGGTAGAAGAGCAGTAAGAGCTAGGCAATTGGGGTTAAGGGACTTGCCCAGGGTCACAAGGCTGGGAAGTGCCTGAGGAACCAGAGTTTTTTCCACCTTGATTCCACAGAAGCTAATGACTTCCTGTCTGTACTTAACTTTCTCCTGTATCATGTTCACAAGTCCACAAGAACCTGTCTTCAAATACTGACTATTCCACTTGTGTGACCTCCATGGGCTCCCAAAATTGCCAACTCCTCTCCAAGCCCCAGAAGAGTAGAGAGTCAAAGAATGAGAGATACTGCCTTCGTAAACATGGAGGGTTGGGATAAAATCAAGCCACCATTCCAAGACCATCACATTGCTTCAGAGCCCTCTCAGACATCACCTCACTTCCTCTTCCTCCTCCCAACCTCATCCACCAGCTTCCTTTTTTTAAGTTGGATTCATGACGAGATGGCTGCCCCTGCACAAGTTTGCCAGAAGCATGGGGGAACCAGATCAGGGTCAAGTATCCAGGTCTCTCTACTGCTCTGATTTCTCTGTTGCTGGTTCTCAGGAGGGCTGAACAAGAGCTGAAATGGTGCTTAAAATGAGAGAAAAATGACTTTACTTCTTTATATTCCCCACCACCACTAGGGAGGGACCCACATGTTCACAAGTACCTTCCTTACACCTGGGTAGGGGAGAGGAGTCTCCTATAGGCTGTTCTCTTCCTCATTCCAGACCTGGCAAGACTCAATCCCCCCTTCCCCCCACCCAGGGGTCATATGGTGACCCTCTCCAAAGAGATGGGTCCCAGCTGCACCCCCACCCCCCTACAGAAAACAAAACAAAATCCTGGTGAAATCGATAAATTACCTGTTAATGCATCCAAGTCAAGCAGCTAAGAGCAGGCTCGGGGAGGGGAGGGGGAGAGGGAGGGAGAGGAGCCAAGATAAAATATCCCCTGAGGATGACAGGCCTCCACAGCTGGCTTTCATTCCAGAGCTCCTCAGACCCCTAGGAAATTCCTAGAAAATAACAGGCTTCTCCAAGCTGTAGTGATCCTAAAAACAACAGTCTCCTCTGACAGGCTCCAACCCAGATCTCCCCCCTCCCATCCATCATCCCTCCCCTTGGCCTTTCCTCTCCCAGGGCTTGGGTTGGAGGTGGAGGTCAATCAATCAACAAGCATTTACTCCGCCTGCCCTGTACCCAGCCCCATGCGGGGGAAAGAGACAATAGGATCAGAGCCTCTAGGTCGGGAAAACAGCCTCCAGTATCATGGAGTCCAACCTCTTCTTTTTACAGATGAATAAACTGAGCTCCAGAGAGATGAGCAATAGCTAGGATTTCTATACCAAATATTAACGTATTCAATTCTCATAATAACTCTGGGAAATAGGTGCTATTATTTCCCCCCCCCCCCATTTTACAGATGAAGAAACTGAAGCAAACAAAAGCTAAGTCACTTGGCCAGGCCTCAAAACTAGCAAGTGTCTGGGGTCAGATTTTCCTGATTCCAGGCCCACAACTCTATTCCCTGCACCACCAAGATGTCCCATACTGTGTCCAGTTCTGGCTACTAAAGTGTAGGGTGTGAAGCAAATCTAGCAGTGGGGGAACCAGGATCCTCTGGGCATTTTAATGCTTGTCAGACAAAGCATCCTCTAAAGATGGGTAACTTGGAAAAGGGAGGTGGGGGATGAAAGGATAACTGCTTAAATATCTAGGGTTATCATGTCGGGAAAGTATTCGATTTGTGCTGCTTGACTTCAGAGGGCAAAATCAGCATCAGTGGGCAGAAGCTTCAGATAAATGGATTTGGGCTAAACTGAAAAATGATTCCTAAATATCAGAACTAGTCCAAAAGGGAATGGTCTGCCTCCCGACCTAGTGAAAGGTCTCATCATTATAGATCTGAAGTGGAGGCTAAACAAAGCACTCATTAGGAATGTTATAGAGGGGATCTCTATTCAGTTACAGATCAGAAGGGGAAACTTGGTGGCACAGTGGATGGAGGGTCAGGTCTAGAGTCAGGAAGAACTGAGTTCAAATGTGGCCTCAAACACTTACTAACTACATGACCCTGGGCAAGTCCCTCATTCCCCTTTACCTCAATTTCTTCATCTACAACAAGACCTGGAGAAGAAAATGGCAAACAATTCCAGTTTATGTACCAAGAACACCCCAAATGGGGTCACGAAGAGTCAGAAACAGCAGAAAGACAAGTGAACAACAACAGATTCAAAGAGACAACAAAGATGTCCACTATGTGTCGGGGTATGTTTAAAGCATGGATGATCTCCAACTCTTTTATCCCATGACCATACTAAGAACACTGTTCAGTGAAAACTAATTCTGTGAAGAATTAGTAGTATCTTTGGAAACCAGAGCTGACTGCTCCTGAATAAGTCCTTGTAAGTATTCCAGTTTTCTGATGATATAATTAAAAAGACACAGTCCTCTGCCTCTGCCTCTGGTTCCTCTCTTTCTCTCTCTCTCTCTCTCTCTTTCTCTCTCTCTCTCTCTCTCTCTCTCTCTCTGTCTGTCTGTCTCTCTCTCTCT
>NC_058131.1:90197818-90220468 GCF_016433145.1 Gracilinanus agilis
AGAGAGAGAGAGAGAGAGAGAGAGAGAGAGAGAGAGAGAGAGAGATAGAGAGAGAGAGAGAGAGAGAGAGAGAGAGAGAGAGAGAGAGAGAAAGCTTAGTCTCTCCCTTAAATAAATAGTGTAGGATACTTGATTTCTAAAAATGTTAGAAAAGTAAATTGATCAGGTAAAGAACTAAGGTGTTGGACCTTTTCCTTTCTCCTCTTTCATTTCCCATTAAACTTTAACTGTTGCTGTGTTTATACAATGCCAAACATCTGGATACGTGGAAACATTATGCTTTCTATCCATATGCTGGGCATTGACTTGTCCTACTGACACCAGCTGCATTTGCATAATAGGGAAGATAGTTGTTCACAGTTACATAGAAAATGGTTTCCCTCCAGATGTCCCATATCTGATCCCATCAGCTCAGGTTTTTTGGTCAAAGTGGGACATTGTTTCAACTACCAATCTCCTTTCCCTTTAGGCAGTCCAACAGGGCTTGACTCTACCAATGGGACATAGTTCCCTGGAGAGATGTAGCTCTTACCTCTGGGAAATCTGGGGGCCTACAAAATGTCAGACTCATTGGCATGACTGTTCTGTGGCTCTCATGAATTTTTGTTCATAATAGTACCTAGCTCTGCTATGACTGAGTCATTGCTGCTGAATAATAAGATTAGTTTTGCAAGGGGCATGTCAAATCCCCAACTCTTATATATCAAGCTGAGGCAGCCCTTAATAATTAAGGATGAATATTGCATTGTACCATGTTTATTGCACATTATATGGCCTCATTTATACCATCCTGAGTCTTCACAAAGAGGACCTACCAGACCCAGGTTATGTAGGTCTATGGAACTCAGTTTCTGAAGTCTTTCTCTATTTTAAATTTCAAGATTATTTTTATGCCTAGCCCTACCTGCACCTCTTGAAATTGCTTTCTTCTTGAGTTTGTGTAACTAAGGCATTCTTCCATCACTCTTTATTAGAGTCCCAACTCTGCCCTCTTTGCCCACATTTGGTCACACTGCCATGCTTAATCAATCAATAAATTGATCCACAAACATTTAAGTGCCTATTACGTGTCAAGCACTAAACTAGGTGCTGGGGATATAAAGACAATGATGAAATAATCCTTGTCTTCAAATAACATACATTCTATAAAGAGAGACAACATGTATACATATAATCATATGGTTCTATAATCTAATGATTCTGGAAGTTCTTACCCTCATAGCAGATCAAACCAATCCATTCCTGCTCATCTTGTGAAACTCTTGTCCATTTTCCCAAAAAAGTTCACTACAAAGGGTAGGTGCTTCCAAAGCACTGAAAGCCTTCCTCTATATATTCAAACATCATTAGGCTACCAGTGATACACTTGTCTTTGTAGTTCCTTTTATTTTGTTTTAATTAGTTTTATTTTGTAGCCTGCTTACTCTCAGGTGCAAAGGAGAAAATTAGGGTTTGGTTGGACCAAATATTAAAAGGAGTGGTCACCAAGAATTGAATAAATATCAATTCTAAAATGATTTTAGGAATTTATTTATAAAACCTAGGAGAGAGTGAAAGTAGAGAAATGAGAAGAGGGCAGAGTAAGAGATCTAGCTTAACAAACTAGATTATGTGTTCAAGTCTTGGGTTTACTCTGGCAGGGCTCCAGAGGCCCAGCCAGAGAGCCTAAAAGTCAATTAACAAGGGTTTTAGCCACAGCCTTCCTCCCAATCAAGGGCCCCTCAGAGGCTAGTACCTCCAGGGAAGCTAAGGGAGTTAACCTTTTTCACTCACCATGTGTAGTTCTAAGGAAGAGATTTAAAAACAGTCTCACCAAGTCCAAGGTCCCAGCCAGAGCTCCTCCAGGTCCAGTTCCAGGCCAAAGAGATGAAGAAGAATTGATTCACAGGAAGTTGTAACTCCCTTTCAAAGCCGCTTCTTTTGAGTCACTTCCTGTGCCATCTTTCTAGTTTACGTGCCCAATTTCAGCAAATACTTTGCTTAGGACTGCCCAAGAGGCAGTCAGTCAATTCTGATTTGACACCCACTCTTGCACACATGGGTCACAGACCACCCTCACTTGAGAATTATGTGGTGGTATTTACACCTTTGGTGATTAAATCTTAAAATTTAGCAGGATAGGATTAATCTTATCTTCTCACAGGATATACCTCTCCTTTGATTTCTGATACTTACCTTTAGTCCTTTGGAGGGATTGTAGTTTCAAGTTTCATTGTCATGCAGGAACATTAATAAGAATATTTGTATTTAAAAGATGAATCATAGCTTTCTTGGAAAGGTTGGGTTCAGTAAAGGAGCTTTACAATTTCCCAAAAGCAATTCAGAGAACTCTTTTCCTCCTTCTCAATTCTGGACTCAAATCATATCTGTCTCATATATACCTACCATTGGATAGGTTCTATAGAACATCCAAATGTATGTTGAAATCTGAGCTGCAGACATTCTTCATCCACTTGATCTTTCCTATGTGGATGGATAGGCAAAATTCATTTTAAGTGACTTCATATCTCTTATTGGAGGTTCTAAAATATCTTAAGATTTGATGAAATTGATACAAAATCAACTAAAAATGGGAGCATATGGAGGACCCCACTATCTACAAGAAATTCCATCCATGGTCTAGACCAGGGGTCGGCAACCTTTTTGGCCATGAGAGCCATAAACACCACATTTTTTAAAATGTAATTTCGTGAGAGTCATACAGTGCTCATAGTGCATGGTCCTATAACAGTGCGAGCTCCTGTAACAGCACCTGAAAAAAATTGACTTTATGGCTCCTGCAGAAAGAGCCCTATCTGGTCCTCAAAAGAGGCTCAAGAGCCATACATTGCCGACCCCTGGTCTAGACTGTATGATGGAGTCTCCTCCATTACAGTGACAAATATATATGAAGCAAATAAAAATTTATAGAAAGTAAGTATAAGATCATTTGAGGAGGAGTGGAGAGGGACACACTAGCAGATGCTGGTGGTAGTTGTCCATAATACTCAAAGAGGAGGACAGTGACATCATTAATAATGTCTTTTGACTAATGCATAAATTAGATTTAAAAGTGAGGCAGGATTACACAAAATCATTGACCTTATTCTCTTCTAAAATCATCAAAGTCAAACTTCTGGGTTAAGATGGTGGCAGAGTAAAAGGCAACTGCTTAACCTCTCCTAACCCACACATATAGGACTCCTCAAGAGGACATAAAAACAAGTCCAGACGAATGAAGGGACCCCACAACAGGGTGCAGCATTGAAGGTATGTGGGATTGAAGCATTTCCATGCTATAAGGGGATGAAATAGCTCTCACTAAAATGAGAACTGAGCAACCCCCTCCCCCCGACACCACCTACAAGACCAAAGCCAGCACACAAGAGTTAGAGCAAGTTTGGGGCATCCATTAAGTTCTTGGCAGCTACCTGGGATCACCAGGGCCTACTCCTGAGAGCAGCAAGACTTAAGACCCCAAGAGACTAAAGAACCAACTTTGAACACAGACCTTGGGCACAGGCGTGGACATAGGCACAGACGCGGATCCTGAGCCCAGGCATGGCCCTTGGGTGGGGACCCAGTGCAAAAGTATGCATAACTATGGAAGCAGTGCCCTGAGACTGTTAAAGGAGCTTCGGGCAAAGCAACAAACAAGGGGACTACCAGGAGGCTTGACCCTGAGAACAACTAGATCTGAGACCTCAGGAGCCTAAAGAGCACAGACAAACCCTGGGCTGAGGATAAAGCTGAGAGGGCACATGGCTAAAAATGGCAAGCCAGTCACAAGAACCCCAAAAGAGAAAGATCAAGAAGAAATGTTTAACACTCGACAACTTTTACACAGAAAAAGTCCAGACAACAGAGCAAACAGCAGAGGAGAACAAACAAGTAATAATATCCAAACCTTCCCCCAAAAATGAAAATTGGTCACAAGCTCTTGAAGAGTTCAAATCTGAGATCATGAGAAATATGGAAGAGATTTGGTGAGAGAAGTGGGAAATAGCTCAAAAGGAAATTAACAGGTTAATAGACAAAAACTCCCAATTGGAAACCAAAATTAAACAGCTGGAAAACAGGATAGACAAAACCAAAAAGGAAAACCATAAGTTATAACAGAAAACCAGTCTCTAAAGACCAGAATTGGGCAAGTAGAAGCCAATGATCTCTGAAGACAGCAAGGACAAATAAAGCAAAGTCAAAAGACTAATAAAATAGAAGGAAACATGAAATATCTCACTGAGAAACTGACAGATCAAGAAAACAGGTCTAGAAGAGACAATTTGAGAATCATTGGTCTTCCTGAAAAAGCAGAAATTAATAGAAATTTGGACTCCATATTAAAAGAAATTATTCAGCAAAACTGCCCTGAAGTTCTACAACAAGAGGGAAATATAGACATTGAAAGGATCCATAGATCACCCTCTACACTAAACCCTGAAAAGACAACCCCCAGGAATATAATAGCCAAATTCAAGAGCTTCCAAGTAAAAGAAAAAATTTACAAGAAGCCAGAAAGAGACAATTCAGATATCAAAGAGCACCAATCAGGATGACACAGGATCTGGCAGCCTCCATAATACAATACCTCAAGGCTTGGAATATGATATTCAGAAAGGCAAAAAAACTGGGTCTACAACCAAGTATCACCTACCCACCAAAACTGACTATATACTTCTAGGGAAAAGTATGGACATTCAACAAGATAGAAGATTTCCAAGTATTTGCACAGAAAAGACCAGGAATAAATGGAAAGTTTGATATCCAAACACAAAAACCAAGAGAAACATGAAAAGGTAAATAAGAAACAGAGGGAAAATAAAGAAAACTCTTATTTTTAAATTTGCCTCTTTAAGGGCTTTAATAAGATCAAATTATGTGTATTCCTATATGGAGAAATGTTAGGTGTAATCTTCAAAAACTGTATTCACTATTATAATAATTAGAAGAATAATTCATAGGGAGAGGTTGGAGCACTAAATGAAGAAGAAGGTGTAGAACTAGGAGAGGATACCAAAATGTTAGCGAATACACAACTGATAATTATAACTCTGAATGTGAATGGGATGAACTCACCCATAAAACAGAAGCAAATAGCAGAGTGGATTAGAAACCAAAATCCTACCATATGTTGTCTACAAGAAATACATATGAGGTGGGTGGACATACACAGATTTAAGGTAAAGGGCTGGAGCAAAATCTTTTGGGCTTCAATTGAGAAAAAGAAGGCAGGAGTGGAGATCATGATTTCTAACAAAGCCAAAGTAAAAATAGATATGGTTAAAAGAGACAGGGAAGGTCATTACATCCTGCTAAAAAGCAGTATAGACAATGAGGAAATAAAAGTACTCAATATGTATGCACCAAATGGCATAGCATCCAAATTCCTAAAGGAGAAACTGGCAAAGTTCTAGAAGGAAATAGTAAAACCATACTAGTGAGAGATCTAAATATTCCTCTTTCAGATCTAGATAAATCAAACCAAAAAATAAATAAGAAAGAGATGAGAGGTGAATGAAATCCTAGAAAAATTAGATTTAATAGATATGTGGAGAAAAATAAATAAGGACAAAAAGGAATGCACCTTCTTTTCAGCTGCATATGGTACATTCACAAAGATTGACCATGTAATAGGGCATAGAAACATTGCAAACAAATGCAAAAGAGCAGAAATAATAAATGTAACCTTCTCAGATCACAATGTGATAAAAATAATAATTAGTAAGGGCACCTGGACAAGTGAATCAAAAACTAATTGGAAATTAAATAATATGATTGTCCAAAACCAGTTAGTTAAAGAAGAAATCATAGAAACAATCAATAATTTCATTGAAGAGAATGACAATGATGAGACATCCTACCAAACTCTGTGGGATGCAACTAAGGGATGCAACTCAGGGGAAAATTTATATCCTTGAGTGCATACATTAACAAATTAGAGAGGGCAAAGATCAACGAACTGGGCATGATAATTAAAAAACTAGAAAGGAAACAAATTAAAAATCCCCAGCTAAAGACCAAATTAGAGATTATAAAAATTAAAGGAGAAATCAACAAAATTGAAAGTAAAAGAACTATTGAATTAAGAAATAAGACTAGAAGCTGGTACTTTGAAAAAACAAACAAAATTGACAAAGTACCAAAAAGGAAAGAAGAAAACCAAGCCATCAGTATCAAAGATGAAAAGGGAGACCTCACCTCTAATGAAGAGGAAATCAACCTAAAAACTATTTTGCCCAATTTTATGGCAATAAATATAGCAATCTAGGTGAGATGGATGAATATTTACAAAAATATAAATTACCTAGATTAACAGTAGAAGAAATAAAATACTTAGTAGCAGGTAGGGGAATGAGGAAAAGTCTCATAGAAGAGGTAACCTTCAGCTGAATTTCAAAGGAAGTTAGGGATTATGTATAGTAAGATGACTGGGAGTGAATTGCCTTTGGATGGAAGCTGTAGTGATAATAGTAGTTTTTTGCATAAGGGAGTAACATGGGTAGACTGGTGCTTTAGGAGTGTCATAATGGCAATTGTGTGGAGGATGGAATGGAGAGGAAAGAGATAGAGTTAGAGTGACCCATTAGAAGCCTATGGCAAAGAATAAAAAGAAATTGATGGAATTATAATAAGTGATGAGGAAATAAAACTTTCACTCTTTGCAGATTATATGATGGTATACTTAGAGAACCCTAGAAAATCAAACAAAAACTGATTGAAACAATTAACTTTAGTAAAATTGCAGGATACATAAAACTATGTAAAATCATCAGCATTTCTCTATACTACCAATAAAATCTGATAGAAAGAGAGATGCCATTTAAAATAACTCTAGACAATATAAAATACCTGGGAATCTATCTTCCAAGACAAACTTTGAAACTGTATGATCACAAATACAAAACACTTTTCACACAAATAAAGTCTGATTTAAATCATTGAAAAACTTTATTTCCTCCATGAATTTTTCTATAGTGTAAGCAAAGTGTGTCTTCTTTTATAATATGACAAACATGAGAATGTATTATATGATACAATATGCAACCCCTATATATTACCTGCCATCTTGGGGAGGTTAGAGGGACAGAGAGAACATAAATTACAAAATGTTAGATAATGATAATTAAACGTTGTATTGACATGTAACTTGAAAAAACAATTAAACATTTTTAAAAGAAGCCTTTGACAATAATCCAAGGGACAAATAATGAGGGCCTGAATTAGAGTGATGGCTATGTGAGGAGAAAGTGCTGGATATTAGAGATGTTAAGTCCATACAATCAACAAGATTCAGCAATTGATTGGATATGTGGTATGAGAGAAAGTGAGCAGTCAAGGATGACTCTGTGATTGTGAACTTGGGTATCTGGAAGGATATTAATGCCCATGACAGAAATAGGTAAGTTTGGGAAGGGAGTGAGTTTGGGGGAAAAGATAATGAGTTCTATTTCAGATATGTTAAGATGCTTATGGTACATCCAGATTGAAATGTTCAATGGTCAATTGGTGATGCAGTATTGGAGCTCATAAAAGAGACAAGGAAGTCATCTTCATAGAGATTATAATCAAACTCATGGGAGCTAAGGAATTCAGTAAGATAGTATAGAAAAGACACCTAAACAATTTTGAAATGAATCTAGTTATTAGAACACAGATAATGATCCAGCATAGATGAAGGAGTGGACCTTGACTTGAGTTGTCCATTGGACCAGCACTTGACTGATGCAGGATTTATACTGATTCTTATCAACTTTTGGATAAAATTCTGAGAAATGGGGTTCTAGGTATGAAAAATAAATTTATTGACTAGGCTAGCAATAATCAATAAATTAATGCTCATTGATTCTCTTGATAATCCAAAGACAAAGATGCAGGGTTCTGGATGATCTTAAATACAGCTATTGTCTCTCTGCTCATTATTCAGCCCTCCCCTGACCTCAGAAGATAGCACTAATTGGTAGACTCTTCATCAGAAAGTGGGCTAATATGTCCCGGTCCCTCCTGTATTATTTCATTGGTGGTAGTTGGGGGGGGGGGGAGTCATATGAGGAGCAAAACTTGATCATGAGATTTTAATAGCCCTTGGCAATCCAAGCAAAAAGATCCACCTTGGTCTGGTTAAGCTTTCACTTTCATGAATCAAAAGTTCCCCATCTCAATGGGGGTGGGGGGTGGGGGGAAGGGCAGAAGCTCATCACCCCTGGGAAGTATCTGGTTTAGGTTAGACTCTGTTTACAAAGAAAACAGAACTCAAATTCCCAGTTGGGTAGGACCAATTCCAATTTAGCAGATGCCTTCAAGTAAGAACATTCCTAGGACTGACAGAGAAACCTCTTTTGGGTTTAGAAAGGAAAAGCAATGTTACAAGTTAATATTAAAAATCAAATGTTACCACATTACAATTAATTTTCCTCACAATTGAAGCTATATAAATATCTACAGGTACAATTACCATTTGTATCACCTCAGCCAGAACAGCTGGTCCCTAACTTAGCCTGACTGTCTCCTAGTTGGTAAATATTCCAGTTGCATCGTTATCCCACAGTTTAAAAATCTTGGGCCCCAGGAGAAAACTAGGTGCCTGACATGGCATGTGTCCTTACCTTATCCCTTTCTCTTCACTTTTAGAAAAAAAAGTCTGATGTGACTTGTTAGTGTTGGGTGTGATGTTATCTTCCTTGGCTTGAATGTAGTTCCTGAAGAGTCTCAGTTAGACCCATAAAACTACACTGGTATAAGCTCCAGACCCACATCTGCCTATAAGATCAACTGCCTTTAGGACACATTTACCTAGATGTGCCAACAGTGTTTAATCCGCATCATGTCTGAAACTCAGATTATTATCTTTCCCTCCAAAATCTGCTTCCTCTGACTTAACTATTTCTATCATTCATCCAGTCCTTTATGTTCAAAACCTTGAAGTTACCTTTGACTCTTTACCCTTTCTTCTATCTCATAGCTGATTAGGCATGTCTATGTTAGCATTCTCTCTCATATAGAACTCCTTTTCTCAATTCCTACTTTGACTAACCTAGTATAAGCTCTTGTTATCACTTCTTTATGAACTGCTCTTAAAATAATTGTTATAGACTTATGAAATTATATACGACTCCAGAATTCTTCTTTTGGCTATTTTTATATAGGATATATCAGTATTACTCTGAAGTTGAGGTCTTTCTAGTGGAGGGAAGCACTTAGGGTTGGTGATTCTCTCTCTCTCTCTCTCTCTCTCTCTCTCTCTCTCTCTCTCTCTCTCTCTCTCCCCTCTATTTCTCCCTATCTCTCTCTCACTCACTGTCTCTCTCTGCCTCTGTCTGTCTGTCTCTGACTCTCTCTGTCGCTGTCTGCCTCTCTTTCTCTCCTTCTGTGAGCCTCTATCTTTCTGCCTCCCTCCCTCTATCTATCTATCTCTCTCTGCTTCTGTTCTGTCTCTCTGTCTCCCTTCCTGTCTGTCTCTCTCTCTCTCCTTCCCCTCTCCTCTCTCTCNCTCTCTTTCTCTCCTTCTGTGAGCCTCTATCTTTCTGCCTCCCTCCCTCTATCTATCTATCTCTCTCTGCTTCTGTTCTGTCTCTCTGTCTCCCTTCCTGTCTGTCTCTCTCTCTCTCCTTCCCCTCTCCTCTCTCTCCCTTTCTCTGTGTCTCTTTTTTTCTCTTCCTCCCTCCCTCTCTCTCTACCTCTGTCTCTCTGTCTGTCTCTGTCTCTCTTTCTCTCTCTCTCTCTCCCTCTATTTTTCCCTGTCTCTCTCTCTCTGGCTCTCTGGCTCTCTCTGCCTCTGTCTGTCTCTTACTCTCTCTATCTCTGTCTGTCTCTCTCTTTCTCTTTCTCTCCTTCTGTGAGCCTCTATCTTCCTGCCTCCCTCCATCTCTCTCTCTCTCTCTCTCTCTCTGCTTCTGTTCTCTGTCTCTGTCTCCTTCCCTGTCTCTCTCTCTCCTTCCTTCCCCCCTCCTCTCTCTCCCTTTCTCTGTCTCTTTTTTCCTCTTCCTCCCTCCCTCTCTCTCTGCCTCCGACTCTGTTTCTCTGTCTCTGTCTCTCTTTTCCTCTGCCCTTATACTATATTACTCAAAATGCCAAAGAAAGGAAATATCTGAATTTTTTCCTTCCACACCATGACTGTTCCTTGATGTTTTTGAACACCAGTTCCTGCTTGGTCTATGTACCCCTCCCCTAGGTCCAAGAGGCTTGCAAGTCCTTTGCCTTCTAATGATACTGCTGGGAGTTTCCATCTCCAAGACCCTAGGGACACATAGACTATGACTGTAGGAAAAGGAATATAAAGCTCTAAGACTCCTTCCCCAGCAGCTCTCATAGCTCAGGCTTGGGATTTCCATTTTTGTCCTGCCTATTAAAGGCTAAGTCAAAAGGTATAATCCAAATGTATGAAACGGTTATCTAAAATATCTTTAACGTGGTACTACCAGATAAAAGAAAAACTCAAAGCTCAACTTTCCATCTTATCCAAGAGCTAACCTTGTCCAAAGATTACCTGCTTTTTAAAGCAGCAAAAGAGATTCAGAAGGACCTTGCCCTGCCAAGTCTAATAGCTTCCTTCTAAGTCTTTAATGTCTCCCCTCTCTATCCTAGTAAATTCATTTTTCAGATTAATGCCAAACCAATCTTCCTTTTGCATAGCTCTGGTTGTATCACTCCTCAGCTCAAAAGTCTTAGTTGCTCCCTAAAGCCTCCTGAGAAAGAGTTCGGCTTTCTTAGCCTATTATTTAAGGTCCTCTATACTTTGAAACGACCTTTCCTTTCTAGGATTGTCCTATGCTTTCTACCTTCTACCTTATCTGCTATGACTCAACCAAACTGGGCTACTCTCAGTCCTTGGAACATGGCCTCCCTGCCACTGATCATGTTTTCCCATTACTGTTAGTATTCTTTTCCCCTCTTTTCCATAAGATAATAACTTAGAGCTGGAAAGAATCTATAGATATCTCATCAAGAGGACCATTATGAACTCTGGCCTAGGGGCTCAGTCTTGTATAGCAGTTAAGATAAGAAAGATTTTTGTTTTTTAAATAAAAGTTTTATTGGACTCAATTTGCCACGTAAATAGCCCACCACCTTCTGCCCATCATTCTCCACACACTGAATGATAAAAAAAAAGCAACCAAACCCATTGGTATTGTTCCTCCATGACTCTCCTGACCGCATGGCTTTCCACGACAAAAAAGAGCAGTCATAACAGGGTGAGATGACTTCCGTCCCTGAGCAGGGACAAGAGTAGCTCCAGAGGAAAAGTGGTAAAAGTTGGAGATTTTAAATGATTTGGAATCAGTAAACTCCAGAGAGCCACACAGTCCTAGGCATTGTGTGGTTTGTTGGGCTGTTGCCTTCTCCAGTCTCCCTTTCCAACAGTCTGCCGAGAATGGGGAAGAGAGCCAGGAGCGGTCCAGCTCCACAGGGGGACTAATAAAGGGGCAAGAAAGGAAAAGAATCAAGCCAACCGTCTGCAGAGTGTGGGACTTCATGTTGGGAAAGTTCCCTGCATCTGCAGCTGGGCTTGGAGAGGGGGGCAGCGATGGGTTTGTCCTTTTTGGGGGAACAAACAACCTGACACATCCCTGGAAGGTTCTGATCTGCATTCAAGTGAGCTTTTCTGTGGGAGTTGGGGAGAGGGAGACAGGAGGGGGCTGCTTGCCAGGGTCATAGTCTTGGGGGGAAAGACAGAACTCTGCCACAGAGCCTCCCTTCTGGCCTCTGCCAACCAAAGGAGGTAAGGGTTTCTGGCTCAATCAGCATGAGTAGGAAGGATTTGGATCTTGGCAAGAGATTATGGGTTGGGGGAGGGAGAGTAGGGAATGAAAAGAACCCAGTTAAATCACTCCCATCATGCCATGGGAATGGGGGAGGGTGTTAACACAGACCAGGTGTTCCCAGCTTGCCTGTCCTGGGTTCCTTCTTACTGTCCCTGCTATTTTGGAAACAGGCTGATGTACTATAAGCATCTTGTGAATGGGGATTGTTTCATTCTTTGTATTTGTAGCTCCAGTGCCTAGCATGTAGGGATAGGATAGCACCTGGGATAAGGGTTACACATATTTTTCCATTGACATAGAAAACTCCCATCAACCACAAATATAGGCTGGCACATCCCCTACCACTTACAGTGTTAGAGAGTTGCCCAGAGCACTGAGAGTGACTGCCCAGGGCCACATAGTCAGTAGGTGCCAGAGGTAGGACCTGAAAAGGGTGCTTCTTGAAGGCTTGTTGATTAGAGCCTGAATTCCTGATTCTGAGAATAACTCTTCAAGACAAGAGATTTACCACATTCTTTTTACATTCATTATCTCACTGGAGCCTCACAACCCTCCTGAGATGTCTCCAGGTTAGTTCTATCCCCATCTTACAGGTGAGGAAACTAAGGGAGGAGAAGCAATTTGCACAATAACTCTTGGGGAGGGTCAGAGTTTGCCATGTAAAAGAATCCCTTTAATGGAGTTTCTGCTTCATCCCCCCCTGCATAGTCTTTCTCATGAGGAATCCCTTGGAGTTGTCCTGGATCCTTATGTTGCTGAAAATAGTTAAGTCATTCACAGTTGATTATCATACTCTATTGCTCTTACTATGTACAATGTTCTCCTGGTTCTGCCTGCTTCACTTTGCATCACCTCATGTAAGTCTTTTCAGGGTTTGTTTGTTCGGTTTTTTTTGTGATCTTCTTGTTCGTCATTTCTTAATGGTTCAATAGTATCCCATTACAATCAAATACTATAACTTGTTCAGCCTTCCCCAATAAATACATCTTAATGACCAAATCTGATGACCTTTCTCATTCCTAGTACATGCTATATTTGCCACTGCTGGCCACCCCTCTCTTCCAGGAGTCTCCCCAACTCCTGACTCTCTACTCTCCAATCCATCCTCATGCAGCTGCCACTATGCCTTAAGCACAACGCATGACTGCCCTACTCACCCAACTCCAGTGGCTCCCTATTATCCCTAGGATCGACTAAAACCACCTCTGTTTAGTTTTAAAAGCTCCCTAAACACTTGTCCCCAAATTACCCCAAATTTACAGCCTCATTGGACAATATTCCCTCCCTGTACTCTTCAATCCAGTCAAACTGGCCTTCTCTGTTCCCCAACTTACAATATACTCCATCTTATAATGCTGTGCCTTTTGCTGGTCATCTGTCATGCCTGCAAAGCATTTCCTCTTTACCTCCCCTTGTAGAGTCCCTCTCTTCCATAAAGATTCAGCCCAAGGACCATCAAGGAAAACACGAGAGTCCTCTCCACTGCTAGTTCTTTCTCTTTCTACCTTGTATTTAATTACTTTTTATTTGCTCATATTTATTTAAGCTCATGTTTATTTGTATACAAAAATCTATTTTCAAGTTCTTGTTATATTCCCGTATTAGAATGTAAGCACTTTGAGAATAGAAATTGTTTCATTTTTGTCTTTGCATCTTCAGTGCCTAGCACAATGCCTGGCACATAGTAGCTACTTAATAAATTATTGTTGATTGTTGAGGGATGAGCTCTAACATTTGGAAAGATCCACTGGCTTTCTGGAGACGAGAGTCCCACTGAATATAATGCAGTGAGCCATTTTAAGGATGGGAATCTTGGCCCTCAAATAACATTCTTTCATATGTGATACAGTTTCATAATGGAGCCAGCATAGGAGAATGGGGGTAAGATTATATTGGTTTTTTACAGTCAAATCACACATACACACAGAGTTCCACCCTCATTTGCATGCACAGAAACACATGCATACTAAATCACTGAGTCACACAAGCTCGCATATGGCAATCACACATTCACACGCACACACCAAGCAAAAGTACATGAAAAAGTAAACATTTTTTTCCCAAATTTCAGCAAAAAGCTGTCAAATTCTATTCAGAACCAGAATCCTTGCTCCAAATAGTGAAAAAAGAAAACAAAATAACTAGAGGTACAATGAAGGAAACACTTTTTTTAGAGAATATATCTGGTCTCTTGAAACAAATTTTTAAAAATCTATGACTCAGAATCATGACTCTGGGCTCAGAGAAGCTGGGATCAGTCTCAGAGGTTTCTCACTGATAGCTCTGGCTCATATCCCCCCACTCAGGGCAATTCTAGGGATATCTGAATTTGATTTATTCCTAACTTTGGTCTAGGTGTCTTCAGTTCCCTTGCCAGTGCTAAGCTAACAAGACTTATGGAACATGTTTATTACATACAACAAAGAATATGGAAAGGATTCCTGCTGAAGCCCATAAATGTCTAAGAAAACTTCTCCCCAGTGATCTGCCCACTGGCTTGTTATTTATAGTCCAACCCCAGAGTTAGACCCTCATTTCAGAAAAGAATTCAGGGTTATTTGAGAGTCAAAAATCCTCTAGTAAACGTCATCTTTCCCAAGGATCCAAAAGATCATGAATCACAAATTTAGATCTAGAAGGGATCTCAGAGGTTTAGTCCAGCACCCTTTCATTTAATAGATGAGGAAAATAAGGCCCAGAGAAATGGTAAAAACACATCTTCAAAGTCACACAGGTAGCATGTGAGCCTTAGCCCTGATGGCCTCAAATCTGGCTATCTGTATGTCACACCAGAATTAGAAAGCCTTCCTGAGGTTGAGGCCCCCTGCGTGAAAGCAGGGGAAGGACATTTTGTTGGTAACTAGAGAACCAACACTCTCTCCTCTCCTCACTATGTACCTGCATAGTCTACAAGACCACAAGTAGTGAGAGATCAATGAAAAGCAAGAGTCTGGTTTGGCCTTCATCCTCACTACTCTATGGTTCTCTACCTCCCAACTCCGAAATTGGACGAAAGCTCGGCTTGATGATGGGAACAATCCACTGTAGTGGACAAAAGGGAATGGGATGCACCCATACACACAAAGAACCGCATCTGGACTTACACAATGCTAGCCAGATTCTCCCACTGAAGTCACAGTCACAGCTGAAGATTCCAGGTTCTAAGGCTCTTCTGCTTCCCCCAGCCCCTATGGTGAAAGGGCCCCCCCAGATTCCCCAACCATTTTTGGTCATATCCTCAGAGAGTGAGTTTTTCCCAAAAAAGAGCAGCTAAAATGCCTTCATTGCATTTGGAACACAGTAAAATTAAGAGCAACTACAAATCCTGATAGTTACACTCAGTTGTACCAAGCCAGAGTCCCTAGCTCCTCTGAAAGCCCCAGCATTCTGGGGCTCCTTATTCTCAAAGATCCACTAGAACATCCTTCTTGCTCTTTTGATATGTGGCTGTGTTTTAGTTGTAGTATGTGGCAGACAGTTCTAGAGCAACAGGAAGGGGGAGGGAAAATGGGCCCTGAGCCCAGATAGCCCCTTGTTTCAATCTGGACCTCAGTGTGGTCCATTGGATCTCCTGTCTCTTGGGCCTTGAGAATTGCTATCCATACAGGCCTCTTGGGATGGAAATTCTTACCCGTCTGTCTCCTTCTCTGAATGTGTGAAATCCTCAAGCCTCCCCAAGGGCTCTCTACAAATGACCCCTCCCTGCTATCCAGATGTTGGCTCAGAATGGAGCCACATCTGGAATAGGGCTTCCATGACTCAGCTTAGAGTTATTGTTAGAAAGTGATGAAGCAGAGACAGAACTGGGTCCCTGCCATGGGCTACAAAGGGATTGTGAGGGGCTGTTGTCCTACATAGCACAGTCAGGCTTTCATGACTGCAAAAGACAAGCCCTCATGGAGCAAAAGCATCTTCCTGAGTATCCCAGAGATTGGATTCCAAAGAAAGAAGGAAAATATTAATATAATAAGGGAAATAAGGTCTTTGATTCTTGTGGAGAATCTACCCTGGTGGGAAAGACAGATTTATGAATTAAAGAACCTGAAACTATATTTCAATGACTTTCAACAAATATATTTTCAGTACCTACTATATATTATTCATTGGACTAATTCTGTGGCAGATAGAAAGATAAACAATGCCTGACTTTAAAATACTTGCATTCGAATAGATTGTAGACATATAAGGATACAAGGATCTATCAGGAAATTCAGAACATCACAATGGCTGACTCTCACCCAATTTTGTTGCCAATAGGTGACAAAAAGGTAGTAAACATGAAGAATGTCAAAACCTGTGAGAACCATGCCTATATATGGTTAATACATCAGAGGGGTGTCATCCTGGCTTTTATCTTGTCACTGATTTGAATGACTCTGGAAGAGAAACTGAGGCTGATGACTTTGTGTGACCGCCTCACTTAAATCCAATTCTCAAACAAGCCAGGACATCACCCTGTGATATCATTGATCCCCTTCAAAAAGGAAGGCTGAACACCAACATCATGAAATAAAGCCTGGTCAGGGAAGAGTAAGTGCTAGAAGAAATTTAGAGCCATGACCTGGTAGTATAGTGGTGATGTTGTTGATCAGGGCAAATCCTGAAGCATGACTCTCTTAGTGACTGTGGGGAGCATATGAAATAAAGAAGGCAGGGAAGCTAATGAGGCAGCTGGTCATAGCAAATATTAACCTTGTTGCCCACTTGCACTGATCCCTTTTAGGCTTCAGAGATTCTAGAGGAAGGGACCAGGAGATCTAGTCCACATGGAGGGAGCTGGCAAGCCTATACCAGAGTTGGAGGGAATATAGCTTCACTAGGCTATAGCACAAAGGCACAAATTTTGACCTTTGGTCCTGTGAGTTCTCCCTGGAGAGGGTGGTCATTTGATCACCACTAATTGTAGAAAGATGCACTCATTTGGGTGTGGTTGAGGTGAGAGTGGGAAGGAAACAAGTACTTGGGAAGATTCTGTTTCTGGTTTCTTCTCCCATGACTTAATTCAATACTTTGCTATTTGATTTGTGGCTCTTATATTTGAAATTGTGCCTTGGGTTGGGGGCTTAGGTGGTGATATATATAATTATGGTTACACAAAAGACCCCTCATGAATATATGTATGTACATATAAATATTTTCATATTTATATAAATTCAGAGTTTGAAAGGACCTTAGAAATAATTCAATCCGATCCTCTTATTTTAAAGATGAGGAACTTAAATTTAGCTTAGACAAGTTAAATGATTTGATCAGGGTCTCACAAGTCGTAAAGTAAATAGCAAAAAAATAATAATAAATCAGGATTTGAACCCCAGTCCTTTGGCTCTGAGTCCAGGACTCTTCCCAAAGCCTTGAATTTCCAAAAAGACTCATAACTCCAGTACAAAATAGTTCATGATCAGAGCTCAGGAACTAACAAACAAAATGCTATGTGGGAGGTCTTTAGAAAGAAAGATAACTTCTGACTTGAGGTATCTTCTAGATAGAAATGGCATTTCAGCTGTAAATGATTTCAATGTGCAAAGGTAGAAGATAGTGCATTCTAGGAAGGGAACTATGGCCAGAGGCACAGTAGTGGAAAATATAGACTTTTCATGTAGAATGGTGCACATTTCAGTTCAGCTACAAAAAAGCTAGTATATGAAGGAGAATAATAAAAAATTTTATTATGGAAAGATAACTGGGGTCAGATTATAAAGGCTTTGACTGTTGGGCTAAGTTATTTGGATTTCGTTCAAAAGGAAATGGGGAGCCATTGAAAGTTTTCAATAGAAGAGTCAGTTTTACTGCTGAGTACTGTATTTAGAGTAAGAAGACCTTAGACTAAGACTGACTGTACATCTTACTTCAGTTCTCTAGATCTTAGTTTTCACACTTGTAAAATGAAGAAGTCTTAACCAGATGACCTCTCAGATTTCATCTAGGGCTAAATCAATGATCCTTGAGCTTGCTATGCTCTAGGAATATTCCTCAGGTGGCAGTTTGTTAGATGAAGTGAAATCTGGGCAGAATGGAGTCAGGAAGAATAGGAAGGGGTTGATCACAGTAGTTCAGGTGACGGTAATGAAGGACTCAACTGAGATTGTGACAAAGGGAATTATAAAGGAAATGATGGAAAGCAAAAACATTATGGAATGGTAGAAACCACAAAATATGGGGCTAGGGGAAACTGAAGACAAGCATCTCTAATCTTTCTAAGCTCTATAACTCAGGGAATAGTGGCATTATCAAGAAAAACATGAAAATGGGCAGGTTTTAGAAGAGGGAATGGATTCCATTTTGAATATATTGAGGTGGCAGTGGGGATATCCTAGTAGAAATGTAACTCTGGGGCTCAGGAAAGAGGTCAGAGCTGAATACATGCATTTAAGACTTATCCATAAGGAAGTCATCCTTGAAGACATGATAGTAGATGAATCCGTGAAAGAGAATAGTGAGAGAGATGACAGGAGGGCCAATGACAGTCTTGGGAAACACATTAATAGAGTAGGAAGAAAAAAAAGGAATCCATGAAGGAACAGATAGGGAAGAGGATGATCAAGTAGATACCATAAGAGCAGAAGAGATATAAGAAGGAGTCAATGGAATAGAAATTCAAATCATGGGATGTAGAATTAGAAGGAGACTTAGGAACCATTGAGTCTGATTCTTTCATTTTATAGATAAGAATTGAGGCTAAGTTTAAATGACCTGCCCTGGGTTATATAACTAAAAAGTGTAGAAGATAAGCATTGTACTCAAAGCCCAGCACTTTATCCATTGCTTTCCCTTCCTTTCAACAAAGGGAAAGATCTATGTTGGCTTCAGTGGTCAAGGAAGGATTCATGGAGGAGATAGATCTTAAAGGATGGATAGGATTTGGATAGGGAGTGGGGAATGAAAAAGGCATTCCAGGATGAGAGATGGTCATTGAAATTTGCAATTTGTAAGCTTAAAGGACTATAAACTCCCTCAACCCTCTCCCTATACAGATTCATCAACCTCTATCCTTTTATATTTTTCTCTTTTTCTGGCAGAAAAACCCTCTCCACTTGTCAAAAAAAAATGGTCATGGGGGCTCTAAGGTCTCTGGAATGGAATCTATTGGAACCTAGTTTACCTTTTAGACTTAGAAGCATGACAATTCCCCCACCACCCACCCCTGGTCTATTTTCCCAGGAGGGGTGACGGGTTTCCTGGCAAGGGAAGCCACAGAGGGAAGGAAGGTTTTGGGTAAACAGCTCTGGACATCACAATAGCAGGAGTTCTCAGTGGGC
This sequence comes from Gracilinanus agilis, assembly GCF_016433145.1. NCBI lineage: Eukaryota > Metazoa > Chordata > Mammalia > Didelphimorphia > Didelphidae > Gracilinanus > Gracilinanus agilis. The sequence continues at coordinate 90,216,813 of NC_058131.1, forward strand.
CTGGGCACTGGGGGCTGGGTGAGGCCACCCGCCCTGCCTTCCTGCTTGCAGAGCCCAGTGATTATCATGGGCCAGCCAGGCCAGGCCAGCTGGGTCCTGGGATGTCCGACTGCCTCCCAGGCAGCTCTTCCCCACCCCTCCCTGCTGCGGATAGAGCCATTTTCCTGTTGCCCTGGAAGCCAGCCCTGGCCTTGTGGTGCATAAATAACCATCTGTGTGTTTTCTGAAAAGTGCTGACGCAGGAGAACCCTACGTGGGAATTTTAGCAAGTTTGCAAAACTCCCAGCTAATAATACCCTGACACTTCCTCCTCCTTTTCGGCCTTCTCCCAACCAGGCTGGTCCAGCCCACCAGAGCTCTCCTTGGATCCTCTTTTCAAAGTTTCTTTTCCTCAAATACCCTGGAAGGGTAGCCTGATGGTCAGGGCTGCATAGCTATTGGGCTGGGAGAGAGTGACCAAGGAATCCCATCATCTGTTATGGGGCTGTGGGAAAATTTAGTATTTGGAGTCAATGGATAGAATTAAATCCTAACTCTTACTTCTTGTCTATGTGACTTTGGAGAAGTCACTTTCTAGCTTCCTCATCTGTAAAATGAAGGCATCAGACCAGGTGATCTCTAAATTTTCTCCTAGTTCTAGATCCTATGATTCTCTCTTTGAACTTTTGTTGGGGGGAGGCAGGTGGCAAGAACAAGGCTATGGTGGACAGAAGGAAGATATTGGAGACATTTTAGTCAACAATGTACATGGACTCATGGATTCAGAGTGTTGTGAGGAAAACAGAGAAGACTACCGCTCCCCAAAACATTGCCACATTGATTCATCATGGAGTATGAAATTCCATTTTTAGGTTCATTCTTGAGGAGCCTTGAGAAAGCTCTTTAAAATGTGGCTTCCATTCCCTTGCCTCTAGGATACTTGATCCATTCAGTTACCAAGACTTTAGTGTGAAGATGTTTATTGGACCCTTTCTCCCTTGACCAACCCCATAAGGGCACTGGATTCCTGAGGGCCAAAGGACAAAGAGATGAGCAAAAGCTAGAGAAAGGGTGATGATGCCAGGAAGATCCTGACCCCTGAGAGAGCTACAGTGTAGAGGAACCACCCTGAGCTTGCTTCTTCTGGCATCGTTTCATGCTTGTATCCGTCTTTTGCCCAAACTTTGCAGGTGTACAGTCCAGCTGAATTCAGTCCAGCATCTTTACTCAGTATCTACTGAGTGGGCTTGGTGAGGAGGAGCAGAGGGAATACTGTGTCCCTGCACTGAAGAAGCTTTTGCTCTTGAAAAGAGAAAATGTATATACATATAAACAAAGAATTATATCCGTGTTTGACTCATGTCAAATGTTCAGGGTTTGGTCAACAAGCATTTATTCAGCACCGACTATGAGCTAAAAAGAAAATCAAGTTGCACCCAGTCAATGGGGGGCGGAAAGTGCTTTGAGATTTCAGAGGAGTGAGAGAAGTCTTTGAGTTCCCATCTAAATCTAAAATCCGGTTATTCTGTGATTCTGTCTGACTGAGAGTTGGCACAGGAGATAGAGCCTTCAGGAAGACTCATCTTCATAAGTTCAAATCTGGCTTCAGACACTTCCTACTCTGTGACCTTGGGCAAGTCACTCAACCCTGGGTGCCTCAGTTTCCTCATCTATAAATGAGCTAGAGAAGGAAATGGGAAACCAGGCCAGTATTTTTGCCCAGAAAATTCCAAAATGGGGTCACGGAGAGCTGGACATGACTGATTCTGTGTGACTCAGACAGGTTGGGGAAGGCTTCGTGCAAAATGTTGGACCTAAGTAGTGCCTTAAAAGATAGAAATGGATCCAGTCATAGGTATAGGAGTTTTGTAGCTAAATGTGGAGAAGCATATCACCAATGGATTGGCTCTCATGTGATGGATTCTTGTTTTTGTTTTTCAGCCATAGTAACTCATAAAGACTATTTACTAAGGTGTAGCAAGGTTTCTATCTGTATTAGTAAGGGCACGGTTCACACTGATGAACCCCATGAATCAGTGAAATAGTGAAATAAATTACTATTATGAAAATATTCTTCCCAGTCTAGTGTTGGCTCCTCTGATAAATGATATAGGACTACTAATCTTTCTCCATAAATATCAGTCATTTTCCCTCAAAATTAGGCTAACTCTAAGATCAAGGCAAAGCAATAAAGTAAGAAAAACTTGTTAAGCACTTACTATGTGCAGGCACTGAGCTAAGCCCTGGGAATACAAATATTAAAAATATACTTTTTTTTACAATTATGTCACCTGGTCTAATAAAGCTGTGCTTAGGAAGCTTTGAGGAAGAGCTGAGTCCAGTTTCTTTGACTCATAGATTAGGGATGAGTACCGTACCCCTGGAAAGAGTTCATAAGAGACTCTGCCTCTGCCCTTAGAAAGCATTTAGCTGAGAAATAATAATAGTATTTATATATTATTTTAAGTTTTGCGAAACATTTTACAAATATAATCTCATTTTATCCTGAGAAAAGTAGGTACCATCATTAGTCCCTTACAGATAAGGAAACTGAGGGAGACAGAGATTAAGAGATTTGCCAATTTGCCCAGGGTCACATAGCTAATAAGTATCTGAGTTCAGATTTGAACTTAGGTCTTCTGAACTCTAGGTCTAGTTCTCTATCCATTACTACTGCTACTAATAATAATAGATACTTTTTATAAGGCTTTAAGGTTTGCAAATTGCTTTTCACTGACTATATCATTTGATTCTCACAAAAACCAATAATAAGGTGGGTTCTTTAGATGAAGAAAATGAGTCTCAGAGAGGTTAAGCAATTTACCTATGGAAATACAACTTCTAAGTGTCTAAGAAGGGATTTGAACTTAGGTCTTCTGGGTACCAAGTCCAGTTAGGGTTCTAGTAAGTACTCCACACTATTTCTTTAACCGACAGCACATCTTACAGAAAGAGAAAATAAGGAAAGAAAGGTAGAAGGAAACTGGTAGAGGTTGTTGGGGATGAGGTCCAGAAAACTCACAAAACCAGGGCAGAACAAGGATAGCTTCTTAATGAAGCTACTGACAAAATCTTGGCCCCAGTCCAACTTCAGCTCCAGACTTGTGTAAAAGGGAGTTGTTGGAGAGATGGGGGAGGGAAAAGGAACAAAGTAAAGAATGCTGAACAGGCAGGCTGGTGTCATCACTAAACAGATACACTAAGTGTTAGGATCAACCCAGAGAGCTTCCTGGATCCCAAAGACCTTGAACTCTTATTTTTAAGTACATATCAAAAGGAAAATCATCTTGCAAAGCATTTAAAGAAATCTGTGCCTATCAGGGCGTAGAAAGCAGGGATGGAATTAGAGTTAAGCTATCTATGGACATTGATAGGATTCTATGGGCATTTGTCCTAATAAGACCTCTAAGGTAGATGCTGGTCCTGTGCCCTAATGCCACTCATGGAAAGGCAAAGACAAATAGCAGGCACTTAGCAAAGAAGGACTGAAGGAATAAATGAATTAGGGAGTCAGAGACTCTGTCCTGGGGACTCACTTCACCTTTCACCCTTGATAGATACTTTCACAAGAAAATGTGCACCAAGGATTTTCTTTCTCTTTCTTCCTTCCTTCCTTCCTTCCTTCCTTCCTTCCTTCCTTCCTTCCTTCCTTCCTTTCTTTCTTTCCTTCTTTCCTT
>NC_058131.1:90220816-90249230 GCF_016433145.1 Gracilinanus agilis
TCTTTCTTTCTTTCTTTCTTTCTTTCTTTCTTTCTTTCTTTCTTTCTTTCTTTCTTTCTTTCTTTCTTTCTTCATTCTTTCCTTCCTTTTTTCCTTCCACCTTTACCTTCTGTCTTGGAATCAATACTATGTATCCATTCTAAGGCAGAAAAACAGTAAGAGCTAGGCAGTTCTGCTTAAGTGGCTTACCCAGTGTCTAAAGCCAGATTTGACCCCAGGTCCTCCTGATTCTAGGCCTGGTACTCTTCCATTGAACTATACAGCTGCCCACACACACCCCAACACATTCAAGGACTTAACAATTGTCTCCCAATCATCAGTGACTCCAAGTCTCCTGAATCTCTCTCTCTGCTTTCTAATCACACAGAGACAGAATGGTCAAGGGGAGATGATGAAGATTATGTATAGACTTCCCACAGATTCTGAATTACAGTGACAGGCCAAATATACCACTGGGGTAGGAGCTTTGGATTTGAACCCACAGGGGCCTGGTTTTGAATCTATCTCTAATATACACTATCTCTGGGATCTTGCACAACAATGCACTGTGTTGAAGGAATAAGGAGGGAACGGTTGGCATGAACTAGAGTAGTCAGGAAAGACTTCCCAGAGAAAGTGAGGCTTAAAGATCTCTGGAAGACTGAGATTTACCTCTGGCATGGAAAGGAAAAACAGGGATAGAGCTAAAAAGTTAAGCTGTCTGTAGATACTAAGAGGACCCCAAGGGCCTGGGCCTCCCAAGCAGTCTGACCTTATTTTGCCTCTCCCCATGAGGAATTTTCTCTGAGATAATCATGTGCAGTAAGGGATAGGCTTCCATCCAAGCTTCCATGCTAAAAGAAGCTGGTCACAGATTGCATTAACTTCCTAACTAATCATCTTCCCTTTAGTCTCTTGACTTTGACCCATCTTCGCATAACTACCAGAGAAATCTTCGTAATGCACAGGTTTGATTATATCACTGCCCTGCTCAAAAGCCTCCTGGGGAACTTGATTGCTTCTAACATCAAATGCAAACTCTTCTGACTCCTAGTTTCCTCCGCAATCCGGCTCCAATTTACTTTTCCAGACTAATGGCATGTTCATTCCAGACAAAGGGACACGACTAAATGGATCCTACATCTTCCAACTGGGTGTAATCATGGTGGTTGTTCCCTCATGCCTAGCATGCATTTCCTCCCTCCTGTTAACATCCTTCTCTTCCTTTAGGTCTCAGTTCAGGTGTCAACCCCTCCAAAAAACCTACTCTATTCTCCCCAGCTGGAAACATTTTCCCTCCTAAAATGTTCCTAGCACAATGTCTGGAACTCTTCTTTATTCTTATCACATTCTACCCTGAGTCTCATATCTTTGTATAGTCAGCAAATCATAAGATTTGTTAGATCATAAGATCCTTGAAGGCTCCTTATGCTTTAACTAAGTATAATAATTAATACATGTGTTCAGAACTCATTTTTTAAAAAAGTTTTTTAAAAGCACTTACCTTCTGTCTTAGAATCAATATTATATATCATTTCCAAGGCAGAAGAGCAGTAAATTCTGGGGAATGGAGGTTGAGTGACTTGCCTAGCTTGTCACCCAGTGTCTGAGATCAAATTTGAACCCAAGACTTCCCATCTCTAGATCTGATTCTCAATCCATTGAGCTACCTAGCTGCCCCTTGGAATTCATTTTAACAAGCAGGATTGACAATGCTGTCCTTCCTTCTGGCCTGGCCTGATTCCTTTAAGGGTCCTCATATTTCTTTGCCATCCTCTTGGCTTTGCTTACTCAGGCTTTGGTGCTGAGAGCACTTTGCTCATGGTGGAAGGAGCCCTGTTGTAGGTCAGGACAAGTGGTTCCAGTCTCTGCTCTGCCACTCATTCTTCATGTGGGCCAGTTTGTGTAAAAGGAGGATGATTCACTCATAAGATCTTACATTTAGAATTGGCCAGTTTGTCTAACTCCCTCGTTTCAAAAGTCCAGAGAGATTGTGACAAGCTCAAGGCCACTCAGATAGAAGTCAAGTTGTAATATTAACCAGGGCTCTGGATTCTAAATCCAGAACTCTTTTATACTATTCTAGCCTGTCTCATGTATTCTTTGTGCCTGGTGTATTTACTGTATGTATATAGCTCTATTGGGGAATTCAAATGTAGGATAACAACTCCTCCACAAAGCTAACCTTGGCAGCTCCATGTGAGAGGGAATTTTGGAGGTAGAAGGGAAAGGTAGGGTAGAAAGGGAAAGGAAAGTAGGGAAGCCTGAGGAAGGGAAGCTGGGGTAGCCCCAAGCTCAGGAAGGGAAAATTAACCCAAGCTCTTCGGAGCTCAATAAAGATCAGGTAGCACTTATTGTTAGAATAGCTAGGTTTATTTAGATTAGAAAAGGGAAGGTCTAGGAAGCTAGGAGGCAGATCTCTGAAAAAAGGTGCCAAGAGAAGAGTCTCCATGGTGGAGAGCACCCGGGGTCCAGGGCCAGAAAAGGTGCCAAAACTCCCTCTTTTTACTTTCTCTGACACCTACCACAAAAGAAATGGGAGGTGTTGGGGGATGATGTAGCAGGGAATCCTGGGAGATATAGTCTCCCAGGGCTTAGAATATTTTTAAACAACATATCCATCTGTCATTAGTCTCCTTCTCTTATGAACTCTTAAAATTCATGCCATTTCATCTAGTGTCTGATTATCTATAATTTTATGACTAGGGGAAGATTGTCCTTAGTGGGAAATCTCCATCATGGCTCCAATTGCCTACAGTGGTAGTGATTGAAGGGATTTGCTGCTTGTCCCAGGAAGAAGCTCTAGGATATCAGTATTCCATGGAATTTTGTGTTTGGATGCAGGGGCTGCAACAGGAATACAGATTTGGAAAAAAGAAGAGGATAGCTATTACATGGGAATAAATGTTCCAGGAGCATTTCTAAGCACCTCTAAGAAGAGTGTAACTATTGCTATTGGATTTCGTGGCATGTGATTTATTAAGCAGGAGCAGAACACACTGTCCCACACAGTCAGCATATTTAAGTTCTGGAGATGGTGAAAGACGGGAATCCAGGGGATTGATTCCATACAAAGAGAACTGGAAGCCAAGAGCAAAGGGGAATCTGTCCCAAAGGACCACAGTAGACCTCCATGTTGGTAGAGGACATATACTGAAAGGAAACTGTTTTCCTACCTAATCTGTCCCCTTACCAAGGGAGAGGATCTTCACTTCTTTTTTTACTTTCCCCCCTAAGTTTCTGTCTCAACTACCATTTCTGGAAGCATGATAAATTTTGTTCATTTGACTGTGAGAGCAGAGAATAATTGCATTACTTGATTTCTTCTCACTATTTATGTTAGTTTTAAGACCAAAGGTTTCTAGACTTCACACAATACTCATGTCTATCTGTCACAAATAATTTCTTTTTAAAAAACTGGAATACTACAAAACTGATTACATTTTAACAGTCTGGAAATTACTTATGTGAGTGTCATTGCTGAATCAGTTACCTATGTACAGTTAAACCACTGACTTGTTAAAGCAAAGAGCAAAATCCATACCAAAGTGAAAGAAAAAATAAAAAATGAGAAGAATTTGGGACAACAGTTAAAATAGCTCTAACCTAACCTATTTAAATGTAGAGAGTATAGAGATTTGGTTGCTGGGAGGAAGTAGGACAAAGGTCACTAGCCCTTTTCAGTGTTCTCTAACTAGTTCTTTTGATTTATATAGATAATAACTGTCATCATGGGAATGAAAGTGCTGAAAGGAATTTCCTCACTTTGAGTCAAATTCAAGTTCAGACTGGAAAACTAAAAGCAACAGCAGAATAAAAATTCAATAGACAAATGACTAATGACTTTTCTAGTTAACTAGATGTAGTAGACTAGGGTCTGAATCTCAAAAGAACTGAAATAGTAAGAGGCTATTAAAGCTGTCTGACCTTTTTTAGAGAAAATTCTGTCACAGCTACAACAGCATCTTAATGAAGGTAAAATCAAAGATGAAGATCAGATGCAGCGAACAGGAGTAGTTTAATGGAGGTACCTAGCAGATTGAAAAAAATACAGAGAAGTACAGTGATATCAATACAGTTCATTAACAACTCTGTGATATAAAAAGTAGGAGTTGCCCCTCCATTTGAATTTCCTAGACACACATATTCCTTGTGATTTCTTCCCCTTATTTATGGCAACCTATAAGAAACATAGGCTGCCACCATTATAGAATATAAGGTGGTATACCCATGTGTGGGTATAAAGGGATGATCTCTCTTATCACTTATTTTTCTATATTATTTAATATATCTTTTACTTCAAATTGATGTGTCTTCCGTCTGGTCTAGTAAAAGAAAATACATCATTGGAAGACTCATGATCTAAGATGAGCTCATGAGTTCAAAAGCTTAAATCCAGAATTATTTCTTGGGTACCCACATTTTCAGGGGGAAGGAGGCAGATGCTGCTTAAACCAGTTGACAATGCAAAAATGGGAAATAGGTAAAATAATAGACATTGATACAGATTAATAGCATTTCCTAATGAGGCTTAACTGATTTAAATTCAATCACTGTAATGAAGAAATTAAAACACTCTAGAAACAATTTCAGTTTTTTAAAAAATTAATTTTCTATCAGGCAGAAAGACATGGCAGTCAAGGGCAACATTAGTTTAGAAACTAATTTATAAAATTTTATACAAGAGGGTGGTGGAAGATTATGAATGTCATTGCTTACTTTTTTAAAAGGAGCAATGAGCAGCAGGAATATTAAGAAATGTACCAAAAGCTTGTTGATACATCCAATCAAGCAGTCTTCCTTAAAGCACCTGAAGATGAATTTGGAAGGAAACTTGTATGACCAACACCAAGCTGGCAAAAACAAAACAAAACAAAGCAAAATCCAAACAACTCTTATCTTCCATCTTAGAATCAAGAGCCAACCCTTGACATTTCAAGACTGAAGCTTGTAAAGATTGTATTGAATGGAGAAATTTATGACAAAATGGAGAAATGTCAAGGGTTGGCTCTTGATTCTAAGATGGAAGGTAAGAGTTGTTTGGATTTTTTGTTTTGTTTTGTTTTTTAAGGATAAGTTGATTATAAGAAAATAGGGTTATAGAAGGCACAGTGGAATTGGAAGGTCATTCTTCAAGCTCTGGCTCCATCTCTCTTCCTTCATAACTGTGATCCCATAGTCAACCAATTCAACTAAATACTATCCTCTATACTTGAATTCCCTTCCAAATTGTCCTATCAGTTATATTAATCTGGGCTTAGAAAAACATCAACTCTGGGTTACCCCAACTATATATCTATTCTGGTCCTACTTAAATGTTTCCAAATATTGCTGTAGAAAATTAATGAACACTACTAAAATATTTGCTGAATTTCTACCTATCTCCCACCCATTAAAATGTAGGTATTCTCCAAAGGTCTTTCTTGTATTTTCTGCTCTTCCATATTTAATGTTCTTTCTATTAGTGATACCATTAGTAGCAGATATCTCTTCCCAGATGATTCCCAAATCTGTATATCTTACTCTCATCTCCCTTCTGAACTCCTGTCCTGTTTATCAACTGCCTGCTTGATATCTCTACCTATATGTCCTATAGGTTTTTCCTTTTAAAATATTTTCCACTTGCCCAGGATCAGACAGCTAGTAAGTGTCTAAGGCTGGATTTGAATTCAGGAAGATAAATCTTTCTGATTCCAGGGCCAGTGCTCCATCCACTGAGCCACCTAGCTTCTCTGGGTATATTTCACACACTGGTTGGCAGTCAGGACAAATGACATCATAAGTAGTAAGGGTGTCCAGAGACAGAGTTCTGAGATACTCAGCTACTATTTTCTGGATGGAGTGTGAGTCCTTTCCTAAATGTGGTTACCTCATTCCCTTCTCTTTTGTCCTATACATAGCATATCAAAGGACTGAATATATAACAGATATTACTATTGCAAATAATAGCCATAACTAACATTAAGGGGCAGGTAGGTGGCTCAGTGGATTGAGAACCAGGGGATGGGAGGTCCCCCATTCAAATTTGGTCTCAGATTCATTTTAGCTGTGTGACCCTGGGCAAGTCATTTAACCCTCATTGCCTAACTAACCTTTATCATTCTCCTACCTTAGAAGTAATACACAGTATTGATTCTACAATGATAGGTAAGGGTTTTCAAAAAAAGACTTTAGGTTTGTAAAGTATAATTTCCATTTTATAACTGAGAAAATGGAGGCTAAGAGACTTTCTTAAAGCTAGACAAATAGTAAACGATAGAGCTAATAATACTCAAACTCAAGTCTTATGATTTGGGTTCTTTTTACCACACTATGAAGATATTAAAGGGAGATAGAATAAATGATTAACCCTAAGATTTCTTTCAACTCTAAACAGATGATGTGATAAATCTAAGGCACTGTGGCACAATCCTATTTTTTTTAAGATTTACAAAACATTTTCCTTATGCCAATTTCATGAAGTATATAATGAAAATGTTAAAAGTCCTATTTTACAGATGAGAAAGTTGATATTCAGAAAAATGATTTTTGCCTGAGCTCAGACAACTATTTTTTAAGTTAGGTTCAATATGACATACATGTGTCAGAAAAAGTTTTTGTGGAATTCTTCCTATAAAATAAAGGTGTCTCTACCCAGGTAGTCTAAGCACCACTTTATATTGAGTCCTATTTTTCCCTGCCCCAAATCCCTGGAAGTTCTTATACAGACCTAACTAACCCTGGCCTTGCTCTCCACTCCTGCTGGACCAAAAAGGTCAGGAGTATGAAACAGGCATAATGGCTATATTTACAGTGCAGAAAGGCATACACAGTGTGACCTTGTTCTGCCATGAGACCGTAACCCAGCAAATATTTTCCAAGAATGAAGCACCAGTATCTGAGAATATATGTGGGAGCAAAAAGGAGGGCAGTGTAGAAATCTTAAGGCTGAGAGAGGGTGCAAGAAAACCTGGTGTACATGGAGGATCACAAGGAACAGGGATAGATGGTGTAGTGTTCCTAAGCTTCAGCTAGTCCCTCACCATCCTTTCCCTCCTTCTCCCCCTTGGGACAAGAGTTTAGGTTTGTCTAAGTTTCTGGTATATGGAAGCCCTTTTATCACAGACACCCCTTTCCCTTCTATTGACCCTCTTTGCAGGGAAACAGGACTGATCTTCCACTTCATTCTCACCATCTCCAGAGGAGGCTCTGTAGTGACTGCAGAGTATGAGCTCAGCCCAGCCGTGGGGACCCTGGCACCATATTATTCTTTTTCCCCAGGCAGAGTGTCAGAGTTCTAAGACCCTAGGAGCCAGGGATAATGGAGGGCCTGCACTAACTCTATAATGAGTTCCACCAGACCCTGGAGGGAGGTCTCTCTTCTTTTGCATCTCCCACTTCTTCTTTGAATGCCTTGTTAACTCTTTCTAGCTCTATCTCCATTCCCTTTCTTCTCCTTATTCTGGTTCTTATTCTTTCACTGTCTCATTTTCTGCCAGATAAAGTGATACTAATAATAAAGCTGGCATTGATATAGACTTGATGGTTTATAAAGCATTTTAAACATATAATCTCATCTGAGATGCTTCTGCTGTTTTCTTCCTGTGATATTTACAATTTCAAAAGGGAAGCAGGATATAATTGTAGAAAAGCCACTGGATTAGGAGTCAAGAAGCCTTGTTCTAGCCCCAGATTTGCCATGTAGCTGACTGTGCTCCTCTTCTCCAAGCCTCAGTTTTGACATCTATAAAATGGAAAAGTTTGAGGATACCATCTCCAAGGTCTTTTTATAATCTATGACTTTTAAAGACTAAAAACCCCTTGAATAAATGTATTTGGTGAATATATTTGGGAATAAATATAAATTTGAGAATAAATATAAATGGTGGAAGCAAGTATAGAAATGTGAATAATGGTGTGGTAGAAGGCAATCTTGGAATCAAAGGACCTGGGTTGAAATTCTAGCCCTACCACTTACTATTTAAATGACTTGGGAAAGTTACCTCTTTGGACATCAGTTTCCTATGTCAGAAGATAGGACTGGACTAGATGACGGCTCTAACTTCCCTTTGTTAGAAGCAACTAGATGGCTAAATGGATAGAGCACTGGACTTGGAATCAGAAAAGACTTGAGTTCAAATCTAGCCTCTGTCACTTAGTATAGTATATTATTTTTATTATTATTATATTATTAAGTGATTGGACAAGTCACTTAATCTCTGTCTTAATGCATTATAGTAGGAAATGGCAAGTCACTCCCATATATTTGCCATGAAAAGCCCATGGATGGTGTCAACTTTATTTATGGAAACCCCAAATTTGCCCCTGTCCCTTTATAACTTGCCTTGAGGGAAGTCCCAGATTGACTTTGCCTCTGACTGAACAATAAACCTTAAAGTATTTAATGGTCCCAGTTTAGGAGGGATTAGTAGATAATCAAATCTTAAATACCTAGCCCAGCCCTTGGCTGGACTCTTCCTTGTGTATCCATTAAAGTAGACCACTCCCTGATACCCAAGCCTCTGGCTACATACTCTTTCCAAAGTCTGCTTATAACCAGTCAGAGTATGGCTTCTGTCCTTAATTCCCCAAAAGGCATATAAGACCCCTATGTTCTATTATTCTTTGGAGAATCATCTTTGATGGGGCATTCTCCCAGAGACATTGTTCCCAAAGTCCCAGAGCTTTGGCTGTTTGTGAAATTAAGCACTTGACTCTGTGTGGTGGCCAAATATTGAGCACTGTCTCTTGTTCTGATTAAAGATTTGGTCTTGCTGATTACTTTAGTGGTTCTGTGTTTTTCCAAGTTGGCAATGGTATTGACATACTTTGGTCCATGGTGTCACAAAGAGTCTAGGACTTACCAGTAGGCAAAGTGGCCATCTCTCCAGATCAATATGGCAGCTCAGATACTAGCCATAGCATTAAGCTGATGACCTCAGACCTTTGAAAAATGGATGATTCAACAAACTTGGGTTAATTCGTGATAACACATTTTGTAAAACTGGAGATGTTAAAGAGTCAGAGAATGTGCATATGATCAAATGTTTCATATCAAGAGAGCTCTGGACCTGACCAAGAGGCAGCAAACATTGCCTAAAAATCAGTGGACAAAATACAAAGAGGACAAACTATGCTTTCAACCATATCCAAGGGAAATTATATGTGAAAGAAAAGAGAAAGAAGAAGGGGATAAGAAGTAATCATGTTAAAAAGAATATCAATGTTAGTCCTCAAAATATTTTTAATAAATATGGTTGTGCAAAATATGAGATTAATTAACCATTTGTAATTGTGTGCTGCAGATTTACTTAATTTAAATAAATGTCTATCATAGAAGAAAAAAATGACTGAACAACAAGGTTCTGAAGAACTTAAATAATCTGATAAAATAACAAGGAGATATTTTCAGGCAGATATTTCACACTTCTTGGCTCAGAAATGAAAACCAATAGGTGTCCATCTACTCCACCTTAGAGTAAAATTGGCCCCACCCATTATAAACCAGGGTCAGTCCCTGAAATTTTAATCCCCTTTCATAAATTCCAACCTGACCAAATCACAGAACAATAGATACAATCAGAAAACTTGTGATGCTAATGAGTTATGTTAATTGGGTATGCTAATGGGCTGTGCTAATGAGTGAATTTCAGTGCTTCTGTGAGTAAGGAGACAGACATGTTAAAGGCGTGCAGGGAAAGATTACAGTCACAATCACAATCTTCTTTTAAACGTGGCATTTGGAATCTGGTTTCTCTCTAGTTTTCTTTTTGAGAGTTTACAGCAGTCTTTTCAAATGTCCCTAAACACTAGGTTTATTTAAATCTAGGCTTGATCCAGGCATTCCCCAATACAGAATGGTGGTATGTTAATGTGTTCATAGCTGGGTCTTGGAAAAATTAAGTTGTAGAGATGAGAACCTGAGTTCTTATCAAGTGTTTGTAAGGTCTCAAGGAAAAGAATCTCTAATTCTTCAAGGACTAGAGGAATAAATATAAAACATCATGATGTGTTGTTCATCCTTCATTTTTTAAGAGGACCAGTGACATCACAGGAATTTAAGTGAGACAAAGTTGCCCAAAGTCATCGGTCTCATTCACTCTTCCAGAGTCATCAAAGTCCAGTACAACAGTAGTAAGTAACAGTCAGGATGACTAGTGATAGCCTGGGTTGCAGAAGGATGACCTTGGTCTCTTCTATGTTTAACTGATCTCTCGGAGCTCCACAGCACATGCATCAGCTGCCCTCATGGCCATTGCAACATGTTGTTCTCATCCATCTATTCTACTAGGGGGAGTCTTCATATACCTGAGGAAGCCATCCTCCTAACTCAAGGATGGATTTGGAACTTGTCGGTTACTCCCAGTGATGATGTGGATTCAGTGATGATGATGAGTAGAATGAATTAGGAAGAAACATCAAGCCATTGACCCATTATTGAGAAACTGAGAATGGAACCATGCTGTAGTGTGATAATGAGATTAAATCTACCCTGCCCTTGCTTAGATTTAATCACCAAAGATGTAAACACTACTATTTGATTCACAAGTTGGGAGGTCTGTGACCCACATGTACAAAAATTGGTGACGAATCAGAATTGACTGACTGTCCCCTAGGCAGTCCTAAGAAAAGTGTCTGTTGTGACTGGACATGTAAACTAAGAGGAAGGCACAGGAAGTGACAAAAGAAATGGCCTAGATAAATTAAGAGAACTTCCGGGGCTTCGGCTTTTGGGGGCTCTTCTTGTTGCTGTCTTGGATCTGGAGGGGGCTCTTCTGGTTCGTGTCTTGGATCTGAAGGACCTCTTCTTGTTCATTGTTTGAACATGGAGGAGCCCTGGCTGGGACCTTGAGACCTTGGTGAGACTGTTCTTAAACCTTTCCCTTAGAACTACACATGATGAGTGAAGAAGGCTGACTGACTACTTTAACTTCCCTGCAGGTACTAACCTCCAGGAGGCTCCCTTGATTGGGAGAAGCCCTAGTGGCTAAACCCCTTGCTAATTGACTTTTAGGCTCTCCAGCTGGCCTCTAGAGCCCTGTGGGAGTAAAGCCCAAAATTGAATACAAATCTAGTTGTTAGATCTCTTATTCTACCCTCTTCTCATCTCTACTTCCACTCTCTCCTATATTTTGTAAATAAATTACTAAAATCATCTTAGGAATTGGTATTTATTCAGTTCCTTGGCAACCACACCTTTTAATATTAATATCAAACCCAAAACCCCTTTTTTCCCTTTTATAGTAGGTGCTTTATGCAACCAACATATGCCAAGATCTTTTATATAAGTTGAAAATTGCACATAAGAGCAAACTCCATTATTTAATAAATATTTCATATACCAACATACCTAGTCATCTTAGGACTTTTCTTAGGCTTATCAGAGACACTAGCATCACCACTTTTGTACCTTGGAGCCATTATTAATAACCAAATAGGATTAATGAAACAAAAAGAAGCACTGTACTAACTGTCACTAGTTGTTACAAATAAGAACTCTGAAGACTGATGTAGGAGCTATTGTTTGGCATAAAATAATGTAATGACTCACATTTACACTTCTCAGAGTGAGAAGGAGTGTGATTGGGCAAACTGCTTTGAGATTTTACCTTGCTTAGGAAAATGATGTTGATTTAGCACATAATCAATTTTTAAAATTTTTATATATTTTTCTGTCTTTATTTATTCTATTGCTAGCAGTCAGGTATACTTGAATTGGTGTGCTGAATTCTCTTCAAATGAGTGCTACTGTAAATTCATGGAAACTTTCTCCTCCAAATCTTCTTACACCAAGCCTGACCTGTCCTGAGTCCAATTGTCTTAGTTCTATGACCTAATTAATTCTTCTGCACTGAGGTATAGATAGCTAATCAGGCTTTGGGTAGAAAATTTCCTAGGAGTATAAATTTTAATGGCAGAACCATGTCTGAACTCAGATAAATGCAACCTAATGGGAAGAAGTATGGAGTTAGGATCCTTCTTTCAGACCGTATGGGTGATGGATTCTCACCATGTTAGGACTCATTCAAGGTACAAAACACTCACAGGAATGTCACTTTGAGAAAAATCATCTCCCAAACATTATGTCTTTTGTGGTGATCTATTTACAGGCTGGGTTGTAATACTTGAGTAGAGCATAGGGACAGATTGACAACCTTATCTTACTTAGTCCAGTTCTTGTCAGTGACAGTGATTCCTCTTTAAGTGACTGGTTCAGGGTCACTTCCTAGTTCCTTTCTTCTGCCTAAAGTTGACATATCCTACTGAGGGGTTCCTTATCTCCCAGGTACACAAAGACAAGATCCTACTTCTCAGACCCAAAATGTGCCTATATACAATATACATTTTTTTCTCCTAATGGTAGACGTTTTTATAAATCAAATAGAATTCTAAGGAAAGATTGATCACATAGTCCACTTGTCTACTAGTGGCTCAACTGACCCAGTACCAGGCCTCAATTTATTCGAGCTTCCCTACCTACCTCCTCTCAACTCCTACAGAAAGATACATATAAGGCTGATTCTGAGGGACACAAACTAATCCACCCAACATAATATTATGGAGAGGAATCCCAACCCAGGAGGTAAGAAGTTTCCTGGTTCACTTGGTCTTATGATTTTGCCAACTGCAAGACTCAAGAGTTTCATAAAATAACAATCTGCCTTTCCTATTTCTCAGAACAATGATCCTTTCCTAAGTGGAAGTGAGTAGCAAAGATCCGATGACTGGTACAGGAGGGTGTCTGCTGCTGGTTTGCATAGGCTAGCTGCCTTCATGGGATGCGAGTGGAACATTGGTTAATGCAGACCATCATAGCTAGATGATTATAGATACTTCTTTATCATGTCTTTTACATGCTAGCCAACTATATTTCTATGTGATTAATCTGCCACCTACTTAGAGCATCTTTTCTATGTGAAGAACAAGATAATTTTCGTAAAGTATATAGTTTTCTTTACTATCTGTCAAATGTCTTCGCCCAGTAGAGAAAAGAAATGTAGGAAAAGGAAGCAAGTTTTTATTGTCCTATTCTTCAGTGTCCAATTCAGAGCCCACTTCTTTCAGTAAGCCTGCCTGTACTAGGGAAGGACTTCAAGATGTGCCTATTTATAATCTACATTTTCTCTCCTACTGGTGGATAATGCTGTAACTCAAATAGAATTCCAAAGAAAGACTGGTCTGAGAGCCAACTTTCATAGTCCACCAGTCCATTAGTAGCTCAACTGGACCAGGACCAGGTCAATTCAATCCCTCTTCTCTATCTCACTCCTCTCAACTCCTACATGAGATAACCATGTTCCCTCAGGATCTCCCCTGGATCAGTGTCAGCAGCCTTGGCTAGGCAACACACAACTCTAAATGTCAGGGATGCAAGGGCCAACTACTAGAAATTGCAGGATCAGAGTTCCTAGGCAGGCCAGGACCTGCAAAAGGATATACACACTCCGTTCTCCTGAAGCTTTGAAGAAATCCTCAGTATGCTGAGGGGGCTGTATGGTTGGATCGCACAGGTGATGTGAACATACGTTGCTCCTAGGCTAGGTCAAACCACTGCCCCACCTAAGTAGCAACAGCTGAGGTGTGGGGGTGGTTTGTTTACTATGCAGTCTCAAAAATACCTGGGGGCTCAGCAAAGTCAGCACCATGGCCAGCAGCCAGCCAGTGGTATCTGCTGCTGACACACATCTTCTTCCAGGCTGGCCATAGCCTAGAATGCCCTTTTGGGTCCAGTCTTCCAAGCTTTATCTCTCTTACCATTAAGCAACTTCTAAAATCCCAACCCCACTTCTTTGAAGCCTGCCCAGGTGACTTTTTTCAACTCCACCTGTATAAACAGTTCAAGGAGACGCAATTTCCTAAGGACTAATAGTAATGGTAGTAATGATGCACATGTCTAGAGTGCTTTGCAGATTTTCAAGGAACTGTCTTATTAATAAACTAATTTCATCAGCAGAACAATATTTATAAAGTACTTATTATTATCTTTATTTTACAGATGAGGAAACTGATGCTCAGAGAGAACTCTAAAATCAACTTCTTGATTTTAGAGTAGAGCAATGGAGAAATAGAACCAAAGAGAAAAAGTAATTTGCCAACAGCCATACAGAAGGGTTCTTTCAACTCTTCCTGAAACAGATTGGTTTGAAGTGCAGTAAATAGAATCCAAATCTCATATATGCTTACCACCAAAACTGGGAAGAACTTTAGAGATGACCTTGAACATCCTACTTATTTTGTAGAGGGAAAACTAGAGCACAAGAATTGGCATTGGGGCAGAGACTAGCCTCTTATTCTCTTGACATCTCTGAGAACACAAGGAGGCCAAGCCATATTTTTGGCTATTGAAAAAAGAGCCAGTATACACCACCTTCTACCTTTTTTGCTAGGATAGAGATAACCTGATGGCCACAACATTATCAGACTTGCTCTAAATCAGATCCCCAAGCAGCCTCTTGTCTGAGATTACATAATATTTTGCTCATGTCTACATCAAAACAAACTTCTTCATATTTGCTAGGACACAACAACATGGTAGGTCTGGAAGCTGAGGTATGTGCTTAAAACTTCTAATCACCTGCCTTCATCATCAGACTCATTGTTACTCTGTAATAATGCGGGGACCACCAGCATAGGATCTCATACCCCAAAAGCCAAAGAACAACCTCCCTCCTCAACCCCAACTGTCTGCATGTCATACCATCATATTACCCCCCTCTAGATCTACCTGCCCCTTCCATGGTGTCCTGTGGAATGTCAGGTCAATTATTAACAAACTTCTAATCTCATATCACTGCTTTTCTTGCTCCTTCCATCTTCTGTCATTCACTGAAACTTGATACTTTCCTGAAAATACAATATTCCTGACCATTTTTATAGCACTGGCTGTACTTTCACTCATATTCCCTGAAACACTGGTCATGGTGGGAGAGTTAGAATATTTTTTACTCTCCATTTCTTCTGTCTCTACTGCCATTACTCAGCAAACTCTCCTCCTTTGAGGTATACACCATCCAAACATATTACCAAATCCAGATTCTGGAAGCTATTCTTTATGGACTTCTATAACATTTTCCTTCTTTCTCAATGAGTTCTGTGCCTTATTCATAGTCTTCCTCTCTACTGAACTCCAGCTTTCCATCTAGAGGGCTTCAGTATACATAGTGATGTTTTCTCAAGCACTCTAACTTCACAGTTCCTTAGTCTACTCAACTCCCATTATGTCTCTGTCACCCACAAGAGTTCTCATCTCATTTCCTTCATTTCATCACAATCTTCTATCTTTCCCTAGGCAGTACTCCTTAGGCACAGGAGCCATAGGTTTTGTAGCTCCCCTAAAGATCACCAATCCTGCTTCCAGTCTAATTCTCATAGCCATTATATGGAGAAACAACTTCTGTGGAGGACGAGAACCCAGCCATTCCCACCAACTGCCACCCACAGGGCAGCCAAGTCAGCCTGGTTGACAGATCAGAGAACTTTAAAGAAGAGAGAAGAGAGAGAAAGTGTCAAGTAAATTAAACCCCCACTACCCTTATATCATTTTCCCTGTCAGAGACAGTGCAAACTGAATCAAAGACTATTGGAAATAGTAATATCCTCCAAACTATCAGAACAGCCTCCAAAAAAATCCAGATACAAAGACAATCCAGGATACTGAACCCAAGATTTTGGTGATTGCTCCCAGCCTAATGTCCATAGCTATCATCCTGGGGAACAATCCCAATGGAGATGCAGTCTGGGAACTACTTTTTCAGGTGCTACAGCCACATCTTTCGAAGATCTAAAAAAAGGAAGTTCCTGTCACCAAAGTCCTTGGCACTGTCAAATAGTTCAATATCAGTAACTGATACAATTTTAGCAGTGGAAATGACATTGAAGAAGTATTTCCATCTGTTTTGCCACTACAGACCCTAAGAACAATGGGACCTTTCCTTCTGGCTTGTAGTTGAAATCTTCTCTATGTGTTGTCTCCCCAAGAGCAATTTGTATTCCATATCCCCAGCACTTAGCACAGAGCTTTGTACATTGAAAGCACTATTTCATTCATTCATTCATTCATTCATTCCTAAACCTAAACTAAACCTAAAACTCTTTGTGACCTCCAATTCCACCATTCTTCACTACTATCCAAAGTCATCATCACTACTGATCTACCTACACTCTCCCAGTTCCTGATTTTGACCCCTTTGGTGAGCCAGTTCAATTCAACACTATTATCGATTTTGGAATCCTTGTCCTATTGCCAATCACAATTTGCCAGATCTCAATCCTGCTTTATTCCTATGATCCTTCTTTTTCAAATCTATTCACATGGTGCTGCAGAATGCTGAATACTAGAGGATAAAAGTGGGTCCACTACAGATTTACTCTTGTTTATCTCAGTTGGACCCTCATTGCCTCTTTGATTTTCTCCATAATCTCATTGGATAGAGTAGTTATTCCAAACTTCTCCTTACCAGGTTTCTGAGACCATAACCTCTTCCTGCTACCTCATTTGGAGACCTCATCTCCTACTCCACAAAAAAAAGAATTGAGGTCCATCACCATGAGCTCCTTCTTGTCATCTCCTTCTTATTTCATACCCATGTAAAATCATCCAAAACTACTATATCTGTCATTTCAGTCTCTGATTATGAGGTTGTCTCTTCTAATTGCTAAAGTTAATGTCTCTACTTACATATGGATACCATGGCCTCTGGTCTTCTCCAGCAGATTGCTCTACCATCATCTCTTCCCACACACTGGTTCCTAAACTATGGCCTACAAACATTCCCAAATCTCCCCTTCACTAGATCCTACTATGCTATCTAGCTATTAGCCTAAATCTCTTTTCTTTCCCAGCTAAATGATCTGAAAAAAATGGTCTCATTTTGTACCTCCTAATTATAAGCCATTGTTAGACAACTCCAAGTTGATTTTTAGAAGATCATATAAGCATAATGATAAGTGACCTAAAGTAAATCTAGCTTCTAAAAGCAATCAAAGAAACCAGCCCAAGCCCAGGATGGAGATTCTACTTTCATGCGTTCTCTTTTGGGTTATTTGATGGTGATTTCTGGAGACATTTTCCTCTCCTTATTACCTTCTTCCCTACCTACCTACAAGTGGGATCACCCTGAGTTGTACAGTGATGGGCAACCTTTTGAGCTTGGTGTGTCAAAATTCATCAAAAAACCAAGCATAACTCGGGTGATGTGTCACTTTGAGAAAAAAACACATAATTTTGCAATATTTATTGTTAAAATAACAAAAATGTATAATTGTAATATATAACTGTATTTAATAAACCAAAATAGGTAAATTAATATAGGTAGAATTTTCATCTATAGTGCACCGAGTGTCTATACTTCACTACAGAAAATGTTTCATCCTTGGCATGTGGTCCTAATGCTTCTCTGTATGTGGCCGTGTGTTGACACGCATGTCATAGGTTTGCCATCACCATGCTAGCAAATGTTGAACATATATGATATGCTTTTATATTTAATCTATATGTTAATCTATGTAATTAAAATTTCCTCTATTACTTTCTTAAGTCTCAAAGAAATAATGAATATAGCCTTGTTTTGCTCCAGGAGTAAATTCTCACACTGCAGATTTAACAATTGGCTCCTATGATTTGTTTTGAGTTGGTACATCCTGATAGCCTCACTTTCATCCATTACCTATATCTACCTCTTGTAAGAGTTAAAATTGGTTTTGGTCAAATTAAGAGTTATAAAAAGTTGTGGTCGCTTTATAATAATTGAAAATTAAACTATGAGTCTGTTAGTAGCTTTATTACAGCAAAGTAGAGATAGTAAAGAGGAAGGAGGTAGAAAATAATGCCTAGCTAAATACCCTAAGTACGGAAGCAGTCTTAGTCTTCTGTCCACACTCAGGGGACCAGCTCATCATGCCTGGATGGACTTTCCTCTTTATTTCTAAACTGACCCCACAGGAAATTAAGCAGCAATTCTACAATATCTCACTTGGTAATTTCATCAGCTCCTGTGGATTCAATTATCATCCCTATGCAGATTTAGCTCCCTATCTCAGGTGTATAACAATGAGGGTCCAACTGAGATAAACAAGAGTAAATCTGTAGTGGACCCACTTTTATCCTCTAGTATTCAGCATTCTGCAGCACCATGTGAATAGATTTGAAAAAGAAGGATCATAGGAATAAAGCAGGATTGAGATCTGGCAAATTGTGATTGGCAATAGGACAAGGATTCCAAAATCGATAATAGTGTTGAATTGAACTGGCTCACCAAAGGGGTCAAAATCAGGAACTGGGAGAGTGTAGGTAGATCAGTAGTGATGATGACTTTGGATAGTAGTGAAGAATGGTGGAATTGGAGGTCACAAAGAGTTTTAGGTTTAGTTTAGGTTTAGGAATGAATGAATGAATGAAATAGTGCTTTCAATGTACAAAGCTCTGTGCTAAGTGCTGGGGATATGGAATACAAATTGCTCTTGGGGAGACAACACATAGAGAAGATTTCAACTACAAGCCAGAAGGAAAGGTCCCATTGTTCTTAGGGTCTGTAGTGGCAAAACAGATGGAAATACTTCTTCAATGTCATTTCCACTGCTAAAATTGTATCAGTTACTGATATTGAACTATTTGACAGTGCCAAGGACTTTGGTGACAGGAACTTCCTTTTTTTAGATCTTCGAAAGATGTGGCTGTAGCACCTGAAAAAGTAGTTCCCAGACTGCATCTCCATTGGGATTGTTCACCAGGATGATAGCTATGGACATTAGGCTGGGAGCAATCACCAAAATCTTGGGTTCAGTATCCTGGATTGTCTTTGTATCTGGATTTTTTTGGAGGCTGTTCTGATAGTTTGGAGGATATTACTATTTCCAATAGTCTTTGATTCAGTTTGCACTGTCTCTGACAGGGAAAATGATATAAGGGTAGTGGGGGTTTAATTTACTTGACACTTTCTCTCTCTTCTCTCTTCTTTAAAGTTCTCTGATCTGTCAACCAGGCTGACTTGGCTGCCCTGTGGGTGGCAGTTGGTGGGAATGGCTGGGTTCTCGTCCTCCACAGAAGTTGTTTCTCCATATAATGGCTATGAGAATTAGACTGGAAGCAGGATTGGTGATCTTTAGGGGAGCTACAAAACCTATGGCTCCTGTGCCTAAGGAGTACTGCCTAGGGAAAGATAGAAGATTGTGATGAAATGAAGGAAATGAGATGAGAACTCTTGTGGGTGACAGAGACATAATGGGAGTTGAGTAGACTAAGGAACTGTGAAGTTAGAGTGCTTGAGAAAACATCACTATGTATACTGAAGTCCTCTAGATGGAAAGCTGGAGTTCAGTAGAGAGGAAGACTATGAATAAGGCACAGAACTCATTGAGAAAGAAGGAAAATGTTATAAGACTGCAGACAGGATTCTAGAAGTTATAAGGAGCCAGTGGGTTGTGATTGCTTGTATGAGTGGAGAGAAGGAGAAATGTGTACACCAGAAATATTGTGAAGGTAAAAACAACAAGATTTGCTAATAAGTATATTATGGAAGTTAAGGAAGACATTGAGGTTGCAAGTCTGGGTGACTAGGATGATGGTAGTGTTTTTTATGAGGGAAGTTGTGAAGAGTGGGGGAGTTTAGCAGGGATTCTTAATTTTTTTGTGTCATAGATCCCTTTGACAATTTGATGAAGCCTTTTCACCCCTTTTTTAGAATCACGTTTTTCAAATGCACAAAATAAAATACATAGTGTTACAAAGAAAAGTGATTATTTTGAAATAGTTATCAAAATACTTTTTTAAAACAAGTTCATGGATTCCAGGTTAAGAATCCCTAGTTTAGAGGTAAAGATAGCGAATTCTCTTTCAGATATGCCAAGTTTGAGATGCCTACCGGACATCCAGTTCCAGATGTCCAAGGAGCAATTGATGATATAGGACTGGAGCTCAGGAGAGAGACTAGGGCTGGGTATATAGGGTATATACACCTGAGATAGGGAGTTTTAAAAAAGTATCTGCAGTCTTCTTTTTGGCATTTAAAGCTCATAAGCTGACTCCTTCCTACTTTCCAGTGCTCTTACATTTTGATCCCCTCCATGCACTCTACAATCAAACTTCACTGATCTACTCGTGGTCCCTCACACATGATACTCCATCTTCCATCTCTGCCTTTACACAGGCTGCCCCTTCATGCCTGGAACACTCTGACCCCTCCCTTTCACCTCTTAGTCTCCTTGGCTTTCTTTGAGGGTCAGCTCCAAAGCCACTCTCTTCAGGAGACTTTTCCAGATCCTTCCAGTTTCTAGTGTCTTCTCTTCTGAGACAACCTTCTGTGTTCTATAGGTTTATCTTGAATATACCTATACCTTCTTATTCCACATTGTTTCTGCCATTAGAATGGGAGCTTCTCAAGGACAGAGAACCTTTTTGCCTTTGTTTGCAATCCCCAGTCCTTAGCAGAGTACCTGACACCTAATCAGAGCTTGCTGACTGCCCAATGGGAAGACTGTTCCTGCTTCCCTTCTCATTCTTGTCACAGGTTCTACCTAACCATAGTTCCTTACTCCATCTCACTCCCACCAGCACCAGGCAACAACAAGAAGCCACCACCAGACTCATCTCATCACTAGGTTGTGCACCTACCTTTATCCTATGAGGATCAATAATTTGTCAACTGGTGTTTTAAGTTTCCTACCACTGGGCAAAGTCTTGATGGTTCCATCCTAGTTATTATGCCCCTGTTTAGGATATAAAGTTCATGAAAGAAAGGGCAACATGGCACAGCGGAGAGCCTTGGTTCTGGAATCAGAAGACCTGGTTTTGGATCCTGCCTCTGCCACTTACTACCTCTATGATCTGGGCCAATTTACTTCACCACTGGGGACCTCAGTTTCTCCAACTTGAACTCAGTGTTCTTTTCAATATTCTCTGCTGAATGTAGAATGAATTTAATTTTTTTAAATCAGTTTCAATCTGGCAGTAAAGGGAAGCTGAACAAGTTTGGCATACCTTCCAGGATCGTGAGGGTTAAGAAGGCTTCCAGCTGGAAATTGGAATTTCCTGCCTTTTGTTGCAACCTGAATTGTTGCTATTCACCTGTGGCTTTTGCACTTAGCTTATTAAAAAAAATTATTCTGCCTTGCCCAGCCCAGCCCAGCTCACTGGATTCGGGTTCAAGTTTCAGGTTGTCTGGGCCCAACCTTCCTCTCCCTGGCTGAGACCTGCCCTGTGCGGGAATAAGTGAAAAGGGAGGTTAGGGGGAGGGAGAGAGAATGTCAAAAGTTCATTGAGGGTGAGAGATTATACGTGGAGTGCAAAAAGCAACAGAGGAGGGTGAAAGAGGTTAAAACCCAATGTAAGAGGCCACATACCAGGGGAGAAAGAGGAGAGAATATGACAGGGATGAGAGTGGCCACCCACCAGGAGAAGAGGTCACACACAAGGCCAAGAGGATACTTATGGGGGCCCTTGGTCTATCTCACCCCTACACAGAGCCCAGACCAGTACTGCACACTGCTATGGTGATTTCTGCTTCTTCCATGTAATAGAAGGGCCTAGTTATGGGTATGAAGATCAGGTCCGTCAATCAGTAAATAAACATTTATTAAATGCCTACTACAATGTGTTAGGTATTGTGCTTAGCAATGAGGATACAGGGAAAGACAAAGTACAGTCCTTACTCTTGAAGAGCTCACAGTCTAACAAAGGAGAAAACATGCAAACCACCAGGTATTCCTATGATTAGAGGAAGACCTAGAAATGTACCTTCTCTGTGATTTAAATCTATGATTTAAAGATCATAGATCTAGACTTGGAAGAGACTTCGTAGGTCATCTAGTCCAGTCACCTCATTTTATAAAGGAAGAAACTGAGACTCAGAAAAATAAGATGATTTATCCAAAGTCACTGGGATCTTAAGCATCAGAGGTGGGATTTGAAACCAGCTCATCTTACTCCAAGACAGATGCTCTTTGGACAAATCCACTCCATCTCCCTTTAAAAACCAGGAAGTCATTTCTCCTTCCCCACCTCGGGAGGTCTATAAAGAGTATATATTCCCCCACTCTTGATCTCAGCAACCTAATCCACCATCTCCCTGCCCTACTCCCACTCATCTTGTGCTCTAAGGTGACCTCCTCCAACCACAGCTCATTTCTGCATGTGTACTTGGCATCCAGGAGGGCACACTTTATCCTTTTATATAACAGGAGCATTTTATTCTTTTTTTTCCTCTTGACCTGAACACCTGAACATTCACAGCAGTATCCTGTCAGTTTATTTTTTATTTATAAGCTCATAAGGCTCATTAATCTGTTTTTCTTGATTGACTGAATACAAGTAAACCTTCCAGTCTCTCCCTGAAGTCTGCAAAAATCATTGTATCTCCCACTCATTAAAAACAGCCAATTCGGGTAAATGATATTTCAGAATGGAGTGATGGTTGTTCACTTTTAATTAAAAGAGCACATTGTTAGGAAATCTTTGGGGAATGAAAAGAAAAAAAGAGGAGGATGGAGGAAGAGAAAGGGAAGGACAGGAGGGAGGATGAAAGAGAGGAAAGAGAGAATGAGAGAAAGAAGAATAAAGGGAGGGAGAATGAGAAAAAAGAGAAAAAGGAAGAGAGAAGGGGAAATGAAGGGAGGAGGAAAGAGAGAGAATGAGAGAGGAAAAGAGAGAAAGAGAAGAATAGAGGGAGAAAAGAAAAAGAGAAAGAGAGAAGGGGAAACAAAAGGAGGAGGAAAGAGGAAATGAGAGAGAGAGGAAGAGAGAGTAGAAGGGAGGGAGAAAAAGGAAGGGAGAGAGAATGAGACAGAGAAATAAAGAGAGGGAAAGAGAGAGAAGGACAGAAAGAAGAGAGAGTATGGTCTTTTTATCTCCCCTTGCCATTCTTTCTTCCCTGTTATTAGATAGATTTGAACTGGAAGGCAAACTGAGGTTTTCTGATAATCTTCCTGGATATTTGTATTATCTAGTGATATAAGTTGTTCTGGCTTCAGGACACAGGTGCCATGTAATCAAGTCTAACCCATGGACCATTACTGAAATGACTGACTAGATTCAATTTTGAAAACTTCTTACCAATATCTCTATGGCTTGTGCAACCATTCAGAAGTCTCCCTGGGAACATTTGAATTTGACTTACACTTAGATGTCCCTTGCAAGGATCAAACTAATAAGGCATTGAACCGAGAACAAGTTTCTTACACACAACAAAGAATACAGAAAGGACTCATTCATGAGCTCACAGATTGTCAAGAAAACTTTCCCTCTCATGAACCCATTTCCCTTAAAGACCTGTTTAGTTATTCTGAGTGCCACCCTGAAGTTGAGAATCTCCTTGATTGAAAAGGAGAAAGGATGGGGAAGTAAAGAGAACAAGGATTTATGAAGTTCCTACTTTGTGCCAGGCACAATGCTAAGTGCTTTACAAATATTATCTCATTTTACTTCAAGTTGCCAAGGAGTGACACAATTTACCCCTCTGGTAAAACTTACCCACCCTAGCGACCTACACAATCATTACAGAATGATTGTGTTACTCCACAACCGAGTCTTCTTTAAGCAGAAAAAGAATTGGAGTCAAAAAAAGAACTAACTCCCTTCCCCTGGACCTCCATCATCCACATGATTCACCATCCCAGTGAATAGCAAGGTCCAGGTTGGAATCTCCGTGGCTTGTCTTTGTTCTTCCTAGTTCCTCCATCCCATGGTTATCCCAATTCCTGGAGTTTACAGCTTGAATTAGGAACTCCTTAACTCAATCAGTGCTTACTGCTTTCTGATTACCTTCAGCATTCTGCTGACCTTCTGCCTTGGAGAACAGTGTGATAGCTCTTATATACAGATGGTTTATTGTCATATGTTTAGCTCTTGTTTTAGTCAGATCCATACCCCAAAGGGCTTCCATATCCATAAATTTGTATATGCCATCCACAATGGCTAGAATACTCTGTCTCTATATCTCTACCAGTTCAAATCTGTGTTTAGTGCCTTCTCTTAGTTGATTTCCCCAGTTGACTTGGTATCTATCTTGTTTGTAGTTGTTTGCATGCTATTTCCTCCATTGTGTGACTGTGACCTCCCTGAGAGCAGGGAAATTTTTTTAAACCTTTCTTCATATCTCCAGAGCTTTACACAGTGCCTGGCTCATAGCAGATACTTAATAAATGCTGGTTGATTAATTGGCTGACTTTTCCCTTCAGATTTAGCTTAGATTCCCAATGTTCAGCAGAGTCTTCCATGATTTCTCACTCCTTTGCAGCCGAAAGTAGTTTTGTCCTTCATGTATTTCTTTTTTTCTTTTTTCTTTAAAACCCTTACCTTCCATCTTAGAATCAATACTGTGTATTGGTTCCAAGGCAGAAGAGTGGTAAGTTTTAGGTAATGGGGGTTAAGTGACTTGCCCAGGATCACTGTAAGAATTAAATTAAAGTTTAATACTTGAAGTATTATTTTTATAAAGTTTATTATCTGGGAAAATAGAAACCACGTGACTAAGTTTTTCTACCTGCTCAAAAAGTCCCACATTCACAGCTGCCCTCACTGGAAGAAAAGAATACTAGACATGGAACTCCACCCAATTTATATCCTGTCTTGGGATTCGTTTTGCTGGAGAGCTTAGTTTTTAGGGTAACAGATTCAAATTATACATCACACAGCTGGGAAGTGCCTGAGGCCAGATTTGAGCCTAGGACCTCCAGTCTCTAGGCCTGGCTCTCAATTCACTGAACCACCCAGCTGCCTCCCCTCCACCCCATGTGTTTCTTAAATCACAGTGTATAGTCTTCTTCGATCTTATTATATTTTACCTTGTGTCATACTTGTGTATATTTTATCCCAATCTTTTAGATTCTTTTTAAAATGACATTTTCTTTCCCCCTTAATTACATGTAAAAATAATTTTAACATTCATTTTGTTTAAATTTTGAATTCCAAATTCTCTCTTTCCTTCCCTTCTTTCCCTCCCTCATCCCTGAGAAGTTACATAATCCAATACAGATTTTACATGTGCAATCATGTAAAATATTTTTTTCTGTATTAGTCATTTTGTAAAAGAGATCTTGAACAAAAGGAAATTGAAGAAAACAAAATATAGTATATTTTGGTCTGTATTCAAACTCCATCAGTTCTTTCTCTGGAAGTGGATGACATTTTTCATCATAAAATTTGGGATTATCTTGTATCACTGTATTGTTAAGAATAACTAGACCATTCATAGTTGTTCATCATAAATATTGCTGTTACTATATGCAATGTTCATCTGATTCTACTCACTTCACTTTGCATTGATTCATGTAAGCCTTTTTAGGTTTTTCTGAAATCATCTTGGGATTCGATTCTTAAGGACACAAACTGTTATTTTTACTTTTGTTTGCCTGGTGTTTTACACACAGTAGGTGTTAAGTAAATGTTGAATTGGACAAAGTGACTTTGCCACCCCAGGGAAGTATAGAAAAATGTAATATTAAGATGAACTAAAGGAAAAAAATGAGACCACTTAAAATTGTTTTTAAGAATTAGTTTCATTTTTTTTCAGACTACCCTTAAGAGAACCATAGGATTCTAGCCAAGGAGGTGGTAAGACCATTATACTCCATCCTCGTCAAACTATAATTGGCGAATGATGTCAAATTCTAGATATGACACCAGCTTCTAAACAATCTAAAGTCATCCCTGTCACAACACAAGTTGGTAGTCCAGAAGGAAGAAGAGAAGCTTAATTGGAATGATTGGATATTTTTTGGTAATGGAAAGACATTAGAAGACCATTAATTGTTTGGTTTACCATAATTCTCAGTACAGACAATTCATTTCTCTTTGTTAGGGTTTCTTATGGAGATTGGAGAGTTGATATATCCTAAAATTAACAGTATACCAGCCCCCAAATTCCACAAGAAAAAGAAAATGACATTAGAAAAGAAGAAGAAGAAAAAGAAAGGAGGAGGAGGAGGAGGAGGAAGAAGAAGAAGAAGAAGAAGAAGAAGAAGAAGAAGAAGAAGAAGAAGAAGAAGAAGAAGCAGCTATATAAAAAGAAGTCTAGTCACAACTATCATATCAATGACTAGAAAGTGCTACCTCTGAACAAAGTTGATAGCTCACTTTTAGCTTAGGAGAAGAATCTTAGGCATACTGAACTAGGTAGGAATTAGAAGAACCATAGTTTAGAACACTTAGAGGGAGAAATTTAAGAGAGAGAGAGACAGAGAGGGAGACAGAGAGAGAGACAGAGAAAGAGACAGAGAGAGAGAGAGAAAGCGAGAGAGACAGAAAAAGAGGGATCAGGGTTCCAGGTTAAGATGGCGGCAGAGTAAAAAGCAGCTCTTAACCTCTCCTGACCAAAACACACAAGACTCCTCAAGGGGACATAAAAACAAGTCCAAATGAATGGAGGAACCCCACAACAGGGTGCAGCGTGGAAGGTACGTGGAATCAGGACATTTCCATGCTATAAAGGGGTGAAACAGCTCTCACTAAATCGCGGGCTGAGCAACCACCCCACCCCCACCCCTACCACACACACCACTTATAGCTCCGAAGCCAGTTAAAAAGAAATAGAGCAAGTTTGGGGCACCCATCGAGTCATTGGCAGCTCCAGGGCCTGTTCCTGAGAGCAGCAAGATTTGGGACCCCAAAAAGCCAAAGAACGCACGCAAACACTGAGCGCGGGAGCGGCGGAGCCATGGGGGGGGCAGACACAGCCACGAGCTAAAGCTCTGAAACCCTGAGTGGGGAACCAGCGTAGACGGGTATACGACTGTGGAAGCAGCGCCCTGAGACTTGTAAAGGAACCTCCTGCAGAGGATCAAGCAAGGGGGTCCACCAGGGGGCTTGACCTTGGAAAAAACCAGAACTCAGACCTCAGGAGCCAAAAGACTGCGGACAGACCCCGAGCGCGAGGATAAAGCTGAGAAGCTGCTGGGCTAATGATGGCTACCCAGACTCAGGAAGTTCAGAAGAGAAAGAAAAACAACAAGAAAAAGAAGTCTTTAACACTCGACAACTTTTACACAGAGAAAATCCAGACAACCGAGCAAACAGAGGAGGAGAACAAACAAGCATCCGGACCCTCCTCAAATAAGGAAAACGGGTCACAAGCTATGAAGAGTTCAAAACTGAGATTCTGAGGAAGATGGAAGAGATCTGGCAAGAAAATAACAGTTTAAAAGGTAGAATCTTGCAATTGGAAAGTGAGGCTCAGAGATCAAATGAACTGATAAGCAAATTGAACCAGATTGAAAAAGAAAACCAAAAGATCATAGCTGAAAATGAAAAGTTTAGAGCCGAAAACCAGTCCCTAAAGGCTACAATTGAGCAATTAGAAGCTAATGATCTCTCAAGACAACAAGAACAAATAAAACAAAGTCAAAAGACTGAAAAAATAGAAGGAATTATGAAATATCTCAATGAGAGACAATTTGAGAATAATTGGTCTTCCAGAAAAACCAGAAATTAATAGAAACCTGGATTCCATACTAAAAGAAATTATTCAGCAAAATTGCCCTGAAGTCCTACAACAAGAGGGCAATATAGACATTGAAAGGATTCATAGAACACCCACTACATTCGATCCAGATAAGAAAACGGCCAGAAATATAATTGCCAAATTCAAGAGCTTTCAAGCAAAAGAAAAAATCTTACAAGAAGCCAGAAAGAGACAATTCAAATATCAAGGAACACCAATCAGGATCACACAGGATCTGGCAGCCTCCACGTTAAAAGACCGTAAGGCTTGGAATACAATATTCAGAAAGGCAAGAGAGCTGGGCCTTCAGCCACGAATCAACTACCCATCAAAATTGACTATATATTTCCAGGGGAAAGTATGGGCATTCAACAAAATTGAAGAATTCCAAGTATTTGCACAGAAAAGACCAGGGCTAAATGGAAAGTTTGATATCCAACCACAAAAATCGAGAGAAACATGAAAAGGTAAATAAGAGACAGAGGGGAAAGAAAGAAAACTTATAATTTTTAAATTTGCCTTTTTAAGGGCCTCAGTGAGATCTAATTTTCTGTATTCCTATGTAGAGAAATGTTATGTATAATTCTCTGTAGTGAACTCTATTCACTATTATAGTATTCACTATTATAGTAATCAGAAGAATAATTCACAGGGTGAGGGTGGAACACTAAATAATCTAAGATGACATGGGAGATGGTAAAGAGGGGGTGAATAGCAGGGAACACCAAGAGAAACTTGAGTGAATAAGAAAAATAGGATATTCTATTACACACAAAGAGGGCATGGGAAGGAGAGGGGACAAATACTATTATAAGAAGGAGAGGAAGAGAGCATTAAGAGGTAATAATCAAACCTTACTCTCAGTGTAATCAACCCGGAGAGGGAAGATTGTAGCTATACTATCCATTGGGACATAAAACTCTTATCTAACCCTTCTGAGAAAGTCAGAAGGGATAAATCAAGGGAAACAGGGGAGTGGGGAGGTCAAAAAAAGGAAGGGGAGAAGAAGGGGGAGGGAATTCATAAGG
>NC_058131.1:90249328-90251395 GCF_016433145.1 Gracilinanus agilis
AAATAAGGGAGGGGGTAGAAAGGGAAGTTAGTCAAGGGAGGGGATAAAGGATAGGGTCTTAATAGCAAACCACTGGTTTTAAAGGAAATAGTTTAAGGAGAAGGGGTAGGAATAGGGGAGGAAATGAAAATGTCAGCAAATGCACAACTGATGATTATAACTCTGAATGTGAATGGGATGAACTCGCCCATAAAACGGAAGCAAATAGCAGAGTGGATTAGAAACCAAAACTCTACCATATATTGTCTACAAGAAACACATATGAGACGGGTGGACATACACAAGTTTAAGGTTCAGGGCTTGAGCAAAATCTTTTGGGCGTCAAATGAGAAAAAAAAGGTAGGAGTGGCTATTATGATTTCTGACAAAGCCAAAGTAAAAATAGATATGATTAAAAAAGACAGGGAAGGTCATTACATCCTGATTAAAGGCAGTATAAACAATGAGGAAATAACACTGCTCAATATACATGCACCAAGTGGCATAGCATCCAAATTCATAAAGGAGAAACTGGCAGAGCTCAAGAAGGAAATAGATAGTAAAACCATACTAGTGGGAGATCTAAATATTCCTCTTTCAGATCTAGATAAATCAAACAGAAAAATAAATAAGAAAGAGATAAGAGAGGTGAATGAAGTCCTAGAAAAATTAGATTTAATTGATATGTGGAGAAAAATAAATAGTGACAAAAAGGAATACACCTTCTTTTCAGCTGCACATGGCACATTCACAAAGATTGACCATGTTATAGGGCATAGAACCATTGCAAACAAATGCAAACGAGCAGAAATAATAAATGTAACCTTCTCAGATTATAATGCAATAAAAATAATAATTAGTAAGGGCACCTGGACAGGAAAATCAAAAACTAATTGGAAATTAAATAATATGATTCTCCAAAACCAATTTGTCAAAGAAGGAATCATAGAAACAATCAATAATTTCATTGAAGAAAATGACAATGATGAGACATCCTACCAAACTCTGTGGGATGCGGCCAAGGCAGTACTAAGGGGGAAATTTATATCCTTGAGTGCATATATTAACAAATTAAGGAGGGCAGAGATTAGTGAATTGGGTATGCAACTCAAAAAATTAGAAAGCGAGCAAATTAAAAACCCTCAGATGGAAACTAAATTAGAAATACTAAAAATCAAGGGAGAAATTAATAAAATCAAAAGTAAAAGAACTATTGAATTAATAAATAAGACTAGAAGCTGGTACTTTGAAAAAACAGATAAAATAGACAAAGTACTAGTCAATCTAATAAAAAAAAGGAAAGAAGAAAACCAAATTGACAGTATCAAAGATGAAAAGGGAGACCTCACCTCTAATGAAGAGGAAATTAAGGCAATCATTAAAAACTATTTTGCCCAATTATATGGCAATAAATATAACAATTTAGGAGATATGGATGAATATTTGCAAAAATATAAACTGCCTAGATTAACAGCAGAAGAAATAGAATACCTAAATAATTCCATATCAGAAAAAGAAATTGAACAAGCCATCAAAGAACTCCCTAAGAAAAAATCACCAGGGTCTGATGGATTCACAAGTGAATTCTTTCAGACATTCAAAGAGCAACTAATCCCAATACTATACAAATTATTTGATATGATAAGCAAAGAAGGAGTCCTACCAAATTCCTTTTATGACACAAATATGGTACTGATTCCAAAGCCAGGGAGATCAAAAACAGAGAAAGAAAACTACAGACCAATCTCCTTAATGAACATAGATGCAAAATTCTTAAATACAATACTAGCAAAGAGACTCCAGCAAGTAATTAAGAAGATCATCCACCATGATCAGGTGGGATTTATACCAGGAATGCAAGGTTGGTTCAACATTAGGAAAACCTTCCACATAATTGACCATATCAATAGTCTAACAAACAAAAATCACATGATCATCTCAATAGATGCTGAAAAAGCCTTTGACAAAATACCACATCCATTCCTATTGAAAACACTGAAAAGTATAGGAATAGAAGGACCTTTCCTAAAAATAATAAATAGTATATACCTAACACCATCAACAAACATCATATGCAATGGGGATAAA
>NC_058131.1:90251492-90252063 GCF_016433145.1 Gracilinanus agilis
AAAGTATAGGAATAGAAGGACCTTTCCTAAAAATAATAAACAGTATATACCTAAAACCATCAACAAACATCATATGCAATGGGGATAAATTAGAAGCCTTCCCAATAAGATCAGGAGTAAAACAAGGATGCCCATTGTCACCTCTATTATTTAACATTGTACTAGAAACACTAGCAGTTGCAATTAGAGAAGAAAAAGAAATTGAAGGTATCAAAGTGGGCAAAGAGGAGACTAAGCTATCACTCTTTGCAGATGATATGATGGTCTACTTAAAAAATCCTAGAGAATCAACTAAGAAGCTTGTAGAAATAATCAACAACTTTAGCAAAGTTGCAGGATACAAAATAAATGCACATAAATCATCAGCATTTCTATACATTTCCAACACACTAGAGCAGCAAGAAGTAGAAAGAGAAACACCATTTAAAATCACCCTAGACAATATAAAATACTTAGGAATCTATCTACCAAAACAAACACAGCAATTATATGAAAACAACTACAAAACACTTTCCAAACAAATAAAACTGGATCTAAACAATTGGAAAGCCATTGATTGCTCATGGGTAGG
>NC_058131.1:90256863-90272585 GCF_016433145.1 Gracilinanus agilis
GATGCTACCCACATTCAGAGGAAGGACTGCAGGAGAGGAAACATATAAGAAAAGCAACTGCTTGAACACATGGGTCGGGGTGGACATGATTGGGGATGTGGACTCGAAACTACCACACCAATGCAACCACCAACAATTTGGAAATTGGTCTTGATCAAGGACACATGACAAAACCAGTGGAAATGTGCGTTGGCCATGGGTGGGGGGAGTGCGGGGGGTGAAGGGGAAAGTAGGAGCATGAATCATGTAACCATGTTAAAAATGATTATTAATAAATGTTTAAATTCAAAAAAGAAAAAAAGAAAAAGAGGGATCAACAAGCATTAAGCACACTAGGAATCTATTAACTTTACTTGAAGACCAGACTATCTATCCTTCTGTTGTCTCAATTGTAAAAAATGATGGGATTGCTTAATAATCTATAACATCCTATGATATTTGAGTTGAATTTCATATATGTAGAATAAGAAACCAATGTAAAAAAAATACATGTTGCACAGTGAAATGTATGCTTTTTGAGGTTACAAGGACAGGAGCAAGAAGCACAGAATAACTTTTTGAAATGAATCATAGCGGGGACAACTAAGTGGCTCAATAGTTGAAAGCCAGGACTAGAGATTGGAGAACTTGGATTCAAATTTGAACTCAGACACTTCCTAGCTGTGTGATCCTGGACAAGTCACTTAACCTTCATTGCCTAGTCCTAACAGCTCTTCTACCTTGGAACCAATGCACACAATATTGATTCTAAGACAGAAAGTAAGGGTTAAAACAAATGACTCACAGACTTTACTTTCTAGTGGTCCTCAGAACTGGGTAGTTGCCTGGCAAGGAAAAGTGGAGGTAAATTGTAGACACTAGAGGAGCAATTTAGAATATAAAGCACTGATTTACAACAAGGAGGAAGGGACCAGCATCTAGAAGAACCATTAGCTTTAGGCTAAAAGGAGTAAAAACTAAATTAAAATTACCTTAAATTTAGTCAGCCAAAGGGGATCCTTAACAGAAATTTGGAAACTATTAACTTAAATACTTGGTGTGCCTATGACACCCATAGGTATTATACCTTGAATCTTCAGATTTTTGAAAATTCTGCAACACATATATTGTACTTGTAGAATGTAGTAGTACTATATTTATAAGGAATCAATATTTTTGTTTTAAAACAAAGTATTTTCTTTTGGGTTTTATTTAGTAAATCTTATTTATTTTAATTAATATGCAACATTCAAAATAAAAATTGTCCAAAAAAAGAAAATGATTCCTTTAACAAGAGTTAAGAATATTTGGAATGTAACTGAAATATAAAAACCAAAGACTTTAGAACAGTCTTTGAAAGAAATTCCTGGTACCAACAGTGAAAGTGGACACCGGCTACCATATGTGGAGAGTAGGAATAGAGTTTGATGGTTGGGATGCTCCACTATTATGGAAAGTGAAAGATGGATGGATTGCATTTATCTTTCGAAAATCTGAGTTTAGAAGGATCTCAAACATCATTAAGTCCAATACACAACTGACCAAGAATTACTCTATAATTTACCTGACATTTGTTAATCTAATTGATATTTAAAGATCTTCAGAAACAAGGGACTCTCTATCACCTGAATCCATTAATTTTGCTTTTGTACACCTATAATTGTTAGGTTGTTTTTATTTCTATTGAACCAAAATCTGTCCAGTTTCCCAGCACTGGTTTTCAGAGTGCTCAACACAAAGAGAACAAAGTTAATCCTTTGCTGTTAGAACCCTTCAAAAATGAGAAAATTACTCTCATGACCCCTCAAGACTTTTCTTCAGAATAAGTATTTCTAGTTGCTTCAACTGATCCTTACAGAACATGGTATCTAGTCTGTTTACTATCCTGACTGTTCTTTGGAAATATATGAGTTAGTCATTGTCCTTCCCCAAAAATGGCATCCTGAAATATACACCATTCCAGATATGTTCCATGAAGGGCAAAGAGTTGAATTTGTTTCTCATCCTTCTGGACCTGTTGAGATTTTAGAGCAGTGGTTCCCAAGCTTTTTTGGTCTACCACCCCCTTTCCAGAAAAAATATTACTTAGCCCCCTGAAAATTAATTTTTTAAAATTTTAATAGCAATTAGTAGGAAAGATAAATGCACCTGTGGCCATCACCGCCCTCCTGGATCACTGCAGCACTCACCAGGGGGCAGTGGCACCCACTTTGGGAATCACTGTTTTAGTGCATTGACTTCAAAGAACTTAGAAAAAGTGTGGATTCACGTGACATGAAGTAGTTTGGTTTAATAGTTTGTTGTTTTTGGTGTCCTGTTGTGTTCAACTCTTCATGACTCCATTTGGGATTTTCTTGGCAAAGATACTAGAGTGGTTTGCCATTTCCTTCTCCAATTCATTTTACAGATGAAGAATTGAAGCAAGCAGAGTTAAGTGACTTATCCAAGATCACACAATTAGTAAGTATCTGAGGTCAGATTTAAACTCAGGAAGATGAGTCTTCCTGGTTCCAGCCCTTCATTTTATCCATTACACCATCCAGCTGCCTTTAAACTGGCTCTACACTTTTCTAACTGCTTTATCTCCATGCTCCCTATGCTACTGTGATATTAGTTTAGTTTAAAACCAATTTTCCTTGCCATTATGTGAATTCCATCCTTATGGTGATGATGATATGAAAGAAGAATGATGCAGGGGTATGTGTCTGAATGAACTTTGATGTTGGAAGCCCAGGAAGAGGAAAATGAGAGTGAAGAGAAGGAATGTCAAGGGTAAAACTACCAGGATATTGCTGCTTTATTTATTCTGTACTAATAGCTTTTCACTTCAACCTGTTTTTGTAGATTGCTCCCAAGATCATAGTTTTAGAGCTGGAAGGAGATAAATCAAAGGTTATCTAGTCCAATAACTTCATGTTATGGGTGATTCAGAAGCTGGGATCCCAATAGAATAACGAGGTCACACAGGAGGTGAAGAAACATCTTGGTGCAGTTGAAATGGAACTAAATTTAGAATCAGAGAAGACAAACAACCTCAGTTCAAAGCCTGCCTCTGTCTTGTATAAATGGAGATTTTGAACCTTGGACTTCATCCCCAAGAAGTCCCTTAGTATTTCCCCAAATTCCCTTTAATCTCTCCTGCACCCCCATGTTTGTGTGATCACATTATTGTTTTATAAGTTCTGTAGCTTCTCCCTCCTTCTCTTTTGCTCTCATAAGCTGGCTGCGTTAGTACCTTTTTAGTTAGCTTTTTATGTTAGTTTAGTATTAATAAAATTTTATAAAATATAATTCTTAGTCATTGAATATTAATTTTCATCTCCACAGACTCTTGCTACGTGTATGACTGTAGATGAATCATTTAAACTTTGGGGTGCCTCATTTCTTCATCTGTTAAAAGAAAGTGCTTGACTAAATGACTTCTAAGGACTATTCCATCTCTAAATCCATTCCCTCGAGTGGCAGAACCTCAATTCAAATCTAGGTGCTTAGAATGCCAATCCAACATTCTTCTCCATAGGTTCTTCATATTTGTATTTACTGATTTGTTACTCTGTTGTAAATGGACTAATATTACTCAAGTTTGGAGTCTTAAATGATCCACAAGTTTTTAGGTAACAGGAATAGGCATTCTATTTTAGGATGGAATCTAAAAATAGTAATTAGATATAAAATTATTTTGCATTATACATATATATGTATTCTCAATAGGGAACACATTAAATTCTAGAGTAAAGAGAGAAACTGGGAAATAATATTTATATTATTCATTTCCCTCAAGTAGAAACATCAATGTTTGAAAAAAAGGAGTAGGGTAGGGAATGGAGGGGTCAGAATGACCATTTTTGGAAGAAGGGACAACCCAACCAGAGTCCACGTTATATAAGGATCTTAAAGTCAATACTTGATTGACTGTTGTGAAAAGTGCCTCAGGATAGGACACAGAGTCAGCATCATATGGTAGAAAGACTCTGGAGTCAGAAAATCTGGGTTCAAATTTCATCCTTAGCATTTGCTGTGTGACTATAGTCCAGTTGCTTAACTTCCTTGGGTCTTAGTTTCTTCTTTGGTAAAATAAATAAGGGGTTTGAACTGTAAGACCTCTACGGTTCCTTCTAGCTTTAGACCCATATTTCTCTGCTCCTACTCTTAGAGATCTAGTAATAGGTAATAGTAATATTAGTAATTAGTAAATTAGTAATTAGTAAAATTAGTAATAATAGTAATCTGGGGGCCAGGGAGATTAAAGAAGTGACTTTGTGATTATTATGAAAGCATTTCTCTGACACTTTCCTCCCATTTTCTTTCATTCTTTTCTTAAGAAAAAAACTATTAAATTGATACATTTTTAATGTATAATGCCTTTCTGAATGCATGTTGCCTCTCCCCTATCTATTGAAGCCATCCTTTGTAACAAAGAATAAAAAAGAAAAGGAAATAAGCAGTTTGGACAAATTAACCAATACATCAACTGAATCTGACAGTATTTGCAATGTTCCATATCTATAGTTACAGGGAGAAAAAAAAATCTTCCACCTCCACAAAGGAGACAGAGCGATGCATTCTCTCATGTCTTCTCCAAGGTCAAACAGTTATTATAATTACATAGTATTCGTTTTCAGATTGTATTGCTATTTAAAAATATAATTTAAGATCTGAAAGTGCTAGGTACTTGACATTCCTAATTTTTTCATTGTCTTGCATTACAAAGAACTTTTTAATCTAAATTAATTTTGTTTTTCTAAATCAATTTGTTATTACTTTATCAAGTTTTATAAAGTATCCCCTGGAAATTCAATTAGGATAGCATTAAAAGCATGAATTAATTTAGGTAGTATTGTTATTGCTTTTTTTAGCATGGCCTCACCATGAACACTGAATATAACTACATAATTTTTCTTTATTATCTTATGGAGAATATTGTAATTTAATTTATATAAGTCTATTTTGTGTTTTGGTAGGTCAATCCTTATTTTATGTATTTTGTAATTATGTAGTTTTATGCATTTTATACTTAATTGAAATTGGATTTCCCTTTCTATGATTGCTTCTTTTTTTATTATTACATAGAAATGCTGTTGTTTTTGAAGATTTATTTGTAACTTAAACTATGCTAATGCCATTGTTTTAATTAGTATTTCTGCTGATTCCCTAGGATTTTCCATGTAAACCATCATGTCATCATCAAACAGGGATAATTTTATCTCCTCTTTGCCTCTTTTTGTTCCTTTCATTTCTTTTTTTTTCTTATTGCTGTTACTAGCATTTCCAGAGGTATATCAAATAATAGTGGGGGAGAATGGACATCTTTGCTTCACTCCCATATTTATTG
Source organism: Gracilinanus agilis (assembly GCF_016433145.1). Lineage (NCBI taxonomy): Eukaryota > Metazoa > Chordata > Mammalia > Didelphimorphia > Didelphidae > Gracilinanus > Gracilinanus agilis. The sequence goes on from NC_058131.1 coordinate 90,262,175, forward strand.
GAAAATACTCTATTGTATCTCCATTGCATCAGATGCTTGCTTTTGGTTTTAGATAGATGCTTTTTATGACATTTTAAAAAATCATCCCTCTAAGCCTATAGTTTGTGGAATTTTTTGACAAAAAGAGTATTATGCTTTGACAAACGCTTTTTCTGCTTTTGTGGAGATGATTGTGTGCTTTTGGATATTTGGATTTTTAATTAATTTATTGACTGTTTTCTTAATGTTGAACTAGCCTTGCACCCCTGGTATAAATCCCACTTTGTTATAACGAAGAATTTTTTGACAAATAGATGTAATCTGTTTAATAAGATCATGTTTAAAATTTTTGAGCCAATGTTCATTAATGATATTGACCTATAATTTTCTTTCTCTACTTTATCTTTCCCTGGTTTAGATATTAGTATAATATTTGTCCCATAAAGGGATTCTAAGTGCTTTTTCTCTCAATTTTAATAATTTTCTTGTTTGGGGAGGTGTGATATGACTAAGATAGAAATATGTTTTCCGTAACTTCCCAAATGCAATTGATATCATATTGCTGGTTGGGAGGGACAAGAAAGAGAGAGAGAGAATTTGGAAGTCAAAAAATTTAATGTTAAAAGGAATAATTTTTTAAAAGTGTTATATAATTCTCCTCTGAATCCATCTGGGTAATTATTATTTTTTTTAGTAGTTCCTTTATAGCCAGATCTATTTCTTTGTCTGAAACTAGGTTATTTAAAATCTCTATCTGATCTTCTGATAATTTCAGCATTTTACACTTTTGAAGTTATTTTTCTACTTCTTTGTGTTCTTAGTTTTGTTAGCATGTAACTGCGCATAATATGTTCTTATTGTTCTTTTTGATTCTAGGTTTGCTATGATTTTAGCTCATTTGTTATTCTATTTTATTGATTTTCTGCTCTCTTCTTTTTAGTAGGATTAGATGAAAATTTATCAATTTTGTTAATCTTTTCAGAGAATTCATTTTAAATTTCATTTATCATTTCTATTGAGTTTTTTGTTTCTAATTTATCTATTTCTACAAATGAATTTTGCAAATATAATGTCATTTTGTAAAAGAAGGAAACAAATATTTATTGAATGATTACTATGTGCTGGGAACTATGTTATGCACTTTACAAATATTATCTCATGTGATCTTCACAACAACTTTCAGATGTTGATTGCTTTTATTCTCCCTCATTTTGTAGTTGATGAAACTGAGGCAGACAGGGGTTATTAGAATTTATTTTTCTGATCTGTAAAATAGATATAATAACAGCACCTGCCTTGCAGGGTTGTTGTGAGGATCAAATGAGCTGATATTTATAAAGTTCTTATCAGTAGTCAGTACTAAGTAAATGGTGTGGCAGCAAGGTGGCATAATGGATAGAGTCCCATATCTCGAGTCAGGAAGACTCATCTTCCTAAGTTCAAATCTGGCTTCTAACATTTACTAGCTGTGTGACCCCGGGCAAGTTTCTTAACTCTATTTGCTTCAGTTTCCTCATTTGTAAAATGAGCTGGAGAAGGAAATGGCAAACCACTCCAGTGTCTTTAAAAGGTCAAGAAAACCTCAAATGGAATCACAAAGAACAAGACACAATTGAAATGAATGAAAAACTATATAAATGCCAACTCCCTAACTGCCTTCCCTATCATATTATTTTTAATGGAACTGTCCTGCTTATTATTTTTTCTTGGGTTTTGCACTAAAGACCATAGCATACCTCCTATATGATTACAATGATCATGTGGCTTTTCATGAGAAAGAGAGCTAAGTAATGTCCAGCACTGATGACTCAATCCCAAGGGAACTGCACTTGGAAAGAGCTGCTTACTCTTGAATATAAAATATCTCATTGTCTAAGTGGAAAACCTTAAGCTCACACATTAGGCTACAATGGAAGTGATAGAACAAATGCTTATTATCTGAAATTGGCACCCAACAATAGGTAAAAGCCAACACTTTGCTAAATATATGTGGTGACAAAGAATACTATTTAAAAGTGGATGGAGGAGACCAGCTACCTTAACTCCATGATTCAAGACTGGAATGTCTAGAACCACCTGAAAAATATGCTAGATAATGAATGAGTTACCACTGTGACACTGTTTGCAATGCATGGAGTATAATACTAGAGTAATTCCAAAAAAGTATAAAATGTAGCTTTCTTGTTATATTAAGTATGGGTTGAATCCTTACCACAATACTTAATTTGGGGATTCAAGACCGATGACAAAAGATTTTTTATAAGAAGGATTTTCTTGCCAAGGAATGTTTAATCTTCCCATTTATTATGGAATATCTCTCCTCACACAATTAAAACTAGATCTAAATCATTGGAAAAACATTAACTTAGGGGTTCCCAAACTTTTTTTGCCTACTGCCCCCTTTCCAGAAAAAATATTACTTAGCCCCCTGGAAATTAATTATTTTAATTTTAATAGCAATTAATAGAAAAGATAAATGCACCTGTGGCCATCTCCACCCCTCTGGATCACTGCAGCACCCACCAGTGGGTGGTGGTGCCCACTTTGGGAATCACTGCATTAACTGCTCATGAATAGGACGAGCTAATATAATAAAAATGGCAACCCTACTCAAATTAATCTACTTATTCAGTGCCATACCTATCGAACTACCAAAAAACTTTTTTATAGAATTAGAAAAAATTATAACAAAGATCATCTGGAAGAACAAAAGATCAAGAGTATAAAGGGAAAGGAAGAAAAAAAATGTGAAGGATGAGGGCCTAGCAGTACCAGATTTTAAACTGTACTATAAAGCAGTGATTATCAAAATAATATGGTACTGGCTAAGAGACAGAAGAGAGAATCAGTGGACTAGACCATGGGTAAATGACCTCAGTAAGCGAGTGTTCAATAAACCCAAAGATCCCAGCTTTTGGGACAAGAACTCATTATTTGACAAAAATTTCTGGGAAAATTGGAAACAGTATGGGAAAAATCAGGTCTAGCTCAACATCTCACATCAAGATAAATTCAAAATGGGTAAATGACTTGAATATAAAGAATGAAATCATAAATAAAGTGAACATAGAATAGTATACCTGTCAGATCTGTGGGAAAGGAAGGAATTCAAAACCAAACAAAAGATAGAGAACATTACAAAATGTAAAATGGATAATTTTGATTACGCCAAATTAAAAAGGCTTTGTACAAACAAAACCAAATGCAACCAAAATTAGAAGGAAAGCAACAAACTGGGGGGGGGGGGGATTTATGGCAAAACTCTCTGACAAAGGTTTAAATTTCCCAAATATATAAGGAACTAAGTCAAATTTACAAAAAATCAAGCCATTCTCCAATCAACAAATGGTCAAGGGATATGAATAGGCAGTTCTCAGATGAAGAAATCAAAACTATAAATAAGCACATGGAAAAGTGTTCTAAATCCCTTCTGATTAGAGAAATACAAATAAAAACAGCTCAAAGGTATCACCCTCACACCTAGCATGCTGGCCAATATGGCAGCAAAGGAAAGCGATAAATGTTGGAGGAGATATAGCAAAATTGGGACACTATTACACTGCTGGTAGAGTTGTGAATTGGTCCAACCATTCTGGTGGACAATTTGGAATTATGCCAAAGGGCTTAAATGACTGCCTGCCCTTTGATCCAGCCATACCACTGCTGGGTTTGTACCCCAAAAAGATAAGAAGGGAAAATACTTGTATAAAAATATTTATAGCTGTGCTCTTTGTGGTGGCAAAAAATTGGAAAATGAGGGGATGCCCTTCAATTGGGGAATGGATGAACAAATTGTGGTATATGCTGGTGATGGAATACTATTGTGCTCAAAAGAATAATAAACTGGAGATTTCCATGTGAACTGGAAAAACCTCCAGGAATTGATGCAGAGTGAAAGGAGCAGAACCAGGAGAACATTATACACATAGATTGGCACATTGTAATGTAATAGACTTCTCTACAAGCAGCAATGCAATGATCCAGGACAATCCAGAGGAATTTATGAGAAAGAATGCTACCCACATCCAGAGAAAGAACTATGGGAACAGAACTGCAGAAAAAAACACATTGATCATATAGTTCAATAGGGATATAATTAGGGCTTTGATGTTTAAAAATCACTGCTGCAAATATGAATAACATGAAAATGGGTTTTGAACAATGATACGTGTATAACCAGTGGAACTGCTTGTCAGCTCAGGGAGTGGGGAGGGAAGAGGGATGGGAAAAATCATGAATCATGCAACCATGGAAAAAAAAATTCTAATAAATATATAAATTGAAAAAGAAAAAGGGATCAACCTCCAGACCCCCTTCTTTGGTTGCCATGGTACTCATCCATCCAAAGCCTGTTAGATGTTTGTTGAGAAGTTTTCATATGTTAAACATTGATAGCAAGAATGAATAAAAAGGGTAGAAATTATTACAAACATGTTAATGATGACTAGTAGTTTCTTCAAACATATAAGTACTCCATACTTCTTTCCTCACTCTAAGTTTGTGTGTAGTTTATCTGCATATTTATCAGACTGACAACTAGATTTCAAATATCATTCATTTGCTATTGCAATGAAATAAAATTACTACAAATTAGGACACAAAATCTGTTGTTACACATCTGTTATTTGGAAGAAAACACTGTCCAATATGTTTCATTACAAAGGATTGCTTTGAGGCACAAAACCCCACAATTCCTTTCCAATTTGAAAAATAAACTTCCAATTTAAGAAGTATCCATTTGAAGCTTGCTAAGTTTCTGAAACTGAAAAACCAAATTTAGTTTTCAGCTATAATATTCTTCCCTCTAAGAAATATTGGTAATTGACCATCATCCCTCAAATTAAGGTAGTGTTTTTGAGACTCATATCTGCTAACCAGTTGCCCATTGCCACATCACTGTCCCATTCTGCTGATGAAAGTTTGGTGCTATGCTGAAGGCTTAATCAAGAAGCTTCTCTTTTGTTCTGCAAGTATCAAGCATAGAGTTGGATTTCCTTTTATATAATAACTTATAAATTTTCTTATGCTGATAAAGTACTATATGTCAACAATTTATGTTACATTTTCAACAACAACTTGAATTAAATTTTCTTCCATGAAAGATTAGTGAATGTCCATATTGTTTGTTAATAAATGAGCCTGAAGAATAGTTACATATCTTTATGCATGCTGTCTTTTCCATACTACTGGGGGAAAGAGAGGTCTGTTTGTCCACATATTTCCTAATTGATTCTTGTGCCCAACCATACCCAAAGGGGCTACCACAAACACTGCTTACCTTTTTGTCACTGTTAAAACCCATGGAAAAGGAAGACTATAAAGAAACAAACAAAATGGTAGTAATAATGGCTGGCATTTATGTAGTTTCTAATGATTATAAAGCATATTGCATAATATTATCTTACCTGATCTCTACAACCATGTGAAGTAGGGAGTACAAGTATTTTTATTTCATAGCTGGGAAAATTGAAGCACAGAAAAACACTATCTTATGTCAAATGGCTAATAAATGGAAAAGCCAATTCTTTTACTTATCTCCATATCTAGGTTTCTTTTCACTATCTTTTGTTTGTGCATTTTCCTATCCTTAAATGTCTGTTATTCTTATCTACTCATTGTTTTCATCTACCATTACAAAGCCAAAATTTACAATAAAATTGCCTTACATAATTCCACACCTCAAGAATGGCAGGGACTTTTAAAATACTATAGAATAACCAAAGTCTTTTAGATTTCAAATATCAAATAAAATTAAAAATTTTAAATTTCAATATTTAATCTCAAATTTCAATCTCAAATAAAACTAAAAATTTTTAAAAATTAGTAAATATTTATTAGATATCTTCTTCTAGGTAATGATAATACAAACATAAAATGATACAGACAGTCTCTTTGATCAAAGAGCTTATAGTCTACTGGAGTTGATGGGGAAGAGGAAAGGGAGTCAAGATATGTACATAGTAAAGTATAAAATAAGGTACTATGCAATTGAAGTTTTCAACAGGAAAGTTATTTTTGCAACTATGGCCCTCTGTGTCTATATACTAAGTTTCACAGAAGTATGTAGAGATAAAGAGGCAGATGGTAGAAGCCATTAATTTGCTAGAAGTTCAAACTTACATTCTTAAATTAATAACTATATTTAAAGATACCGTGGATGTTAGTCGAGAGGGAATAACTATAATACTACTATTTATTTACATACTTAGTACTTAAGGTTATAGGTCTGATTACTCCACAAGCTATTCTTTTTTTGTTATCTCATACTTGTCAGGAAGAGACCATATGATTATATTTTGTAGGGAAATATGGAAAGTATAAACTTGACTTTCTTCTTTGTTGTTCAGTCATTTCAGTTGTGTCCAACTCTTTGTGACTCTAGTGTTTTCTTGGCAAAGATACTAGAATGGTTGTTTGACCTCACAAAGGTAGCAAGTGGCAAAGCCAAAATTTGAACCAGGGCCTCTCATTCTAAATTTCACACTTTTTTCCACTGAGTTGTTACTATTCCAAAATGAATTTTAAATGCCACACAACCTTGTTCTTTTTCTCAGATTTTAAATAACTTCTCTCTTGGTTTCAATTTTCTTATCTTTAAAATTAAGTAGATTGACTCTTCCTCTTCCAAATCTCCGATCCTTATACTTTTGGTTATAATGGGTGTTTCCTCTTTTCCCCTTATGACCTGAGGGCTTAGTGGGCTAAGACTGAATTATGATATTGTGTTCTTAAATCAAAATAATTCCAAAGAAAGGTTGAAAGGTACCATAATTTCAAATATAGATAGAGCACTAGGCTTGAAATCAGGAAGACTCATCTTCATCAGTAAAATAAACTAGAGAAGAAAATGGCAAATGACTCTAGTATCTTGCCAAGAAAACCAAATGGGGTCATGAAGAGTTGGATACTACTGAAATGACTTAGCAGCAACAAAAATCAGAGGAAACAGAAGGAAAAGAGATCATTTGTCCAATACTCCTTCATTTTACAATTGAGGAAACTAAGGTCTAGAGGGAGGACATTACTAGAATAAAGTCTAACAGCTAATAAGGAGTATACCATAGTTACCTAATTCCTTAAGTCTTTAATTACCTAGGTATCTAAGTACTTAAGTACCTAATTGTCTATGTAATCTAACCACCTAAATATCTTAGCTTAGGTATCTAAGTACATAAGTGCCTAGGTATCTAATGACCTTAGTGCCTACATGTCTAAGTATTTACTTGCCTAATTACATCATTACCTAATTACCTACCTTCAGTGGTGTATTATCTAAGTGCCTAAGTACCTCCTTAACTAATTACCTAAATGTTTAAGTATTTCATTATCTAAATACCTTAATGCCCATATCTCTAAGAACTCAAGCTTTTAGATAATTAGATACTTATGGGCTTAAATAATACATAAGCATTTAGGCAATTAGGTAATTAAGTACTTGGGCATCTAGATACTTAGATATTTATATTATTTACATAAGCAACTATGTAATTAGTTACTTAGATACTTAAGTATATAGGCAATTTGGTAATTAAGAAATTAGGTACTCAAGTAATTAGGTAATTAGGCACTTAAGAAAAGGCACTTGAGCAAGCACTTAGGTAAATGGTTACTTAAGCAATTATGTAATTCAACTCTTAGATTGGTACTTAGGTACTTAAGAATTTAAGTAATAAGGTATTTAGGGCTAGAATTCCTTGAAGTTTAAGTAGGTAAGTACATAAATAATTAGGTACTTGGGTAATGGGTTAATTTGTTATGTTTCTATCACACTAGGGAGCCAGATTGGAGTTTTCTTGGCAAAGATACTGGAGTAGTTTGCCATTTCCTTCTCCAGATCATTTTACAAATGAGGAAACTGAGGCAAACAGGGTTAAGTGACTTGTTCAGGGTCACACAGTTAGTAAGTGTTCGAGACCTGATTTCAACTTAGGTCTTCCTGATCCTAGACCCAGGTACCATATAGTTGGAAAATCTTGAACCCCTGGAACTGAAGTGCCCCAAATTCCTTTCTGTATTACCCAGAATTCCTTTTGCCTTTCGTATACATGCATCATTATGTGGTCTGTATATAGTTTGGGTTCTCTCTGCCACATCCTCTCTCTTTCACGTGAATTGAGTGGTGAACGTTCCCTGTGTTCTCTAGCTCTTTAGTTAAATATTAATAAATCTTTACAAATATTATACTTGGGAGATATTGAACATTAATTTTTAAAATCTACATTTCCCTATCCACTGTGCCATTTAGCTATCTTTAATGGGTTAATTAGGTGGCACTGATGTATATAAATAATTAAGGACTTTGTCAATTAAGTATTTAGGTGATTAGGAACATAGGCATTTAATTACTTAGGTAATTAAGTATTTAGACACTTAAGTACTTGGTTGCTTAGGTAGAAGAAAAGGGTATAAAAGCCAGAAGAGAAGAAAGACAACAGAGGGGAATATATGATAAACCCTAAATGCATCAAAGGCTAATAATGAAGGGAAAATAACTCCTGTGTTCTCTCAGGAAGAGAGACCTACAGGAGAATCCACAAGAAGGCAAAAGGAGGGGTTGAAAAGAAAGTGGGGAGAGAAAGAAAGGTGGAAATCTTGTCTCAGTGGTTATACCACTGAAATAGGGCAGATAGCTGATGAATGTTCCCAGGGGAAAAGAGATATATTCTAAGGAAGTGATACAATCAATATAATGTCCTGGGATCTGGTACTCAGAGAGACTACTCAATCTGTCTTAGGAAAAGGGAAATCATAACTTCAGAGCAACTGACAGAAAAATAAAGGATATGGATCCAGAGAGATTTATGGGCAAATGGGAAAAGTAGCCCAGAAGAGAGCAAAAGTCAATTATAAACTATACAGTTAGAGACAAAAGAAAATTCCTATCCTGCAGCACTTTCTTCTCCATCACCTGGAGCAATAGGTATTTCTAAGAGTAAGACAAAAGAGGGGATGCTAGGAAGCAATAACCTAAGACATATAAGACAATATATAGAAGACAATAACCTAAAGCTCTCGCTCCTACTCATTTTTTGGTGACTCAACTCCAGTCATCTCTTCCCCACCTCAGTGGACAAGTCCCATGTCCACATATATAGTTAGCAACACTCACTGAATGTTTTTGAATCTAGAGGGAAAAGAATCTCCCTTCTGCCCTTTTCTTTTGACCTTTTCACTCTAATTATCTCTTCAATCACCAAGGCTAGCTCTTACAAATTATTCAGATGCTCAGAGACACCTTAAGAAACACTTGACAAGGAGGAATAAAGCTGGTCCCTACTTGCCATGATGGCAAAAGCTCCTGCCTCTCTTTTGCACAGAATCTGAGAGATGAAAAGAAGCTCAGAGTTCACATAATTCAATCCATCCCCTGAGTAGGAATCTGCTCTACCTCCCAGGGAGACTCTTGATTTCCATTAAGTTAAAACAGATAAAACAGCAAAACCGCTCCAGTATCTTTGCCAAGAAAACCCCAATTCAGGGTCACAGAGAGTTGGACATGACAAGTGACTAACAAAACAGATTAGAAAATATGCTGACATACCTGGAGAATTGGGTCTTCTCAGTAGCCAATATGTGCCTGTTTCAAAGGTTAATAGAGACCTCCACTGATGGGAAATCCAAACTCAATTTGGTCATCCAATCTAGGCCCTTTTCTAGTGATTTATCTTGATTTATTTTAGATGTCAATCTAGACCTATTTCAGTGACCAGTCTAGGGCTACTCCAAGTGACTGATCTAGATGAATCCAGGTAGAAAGTTTATTTTTGATGGTTGGTTCAGACTGATTTCAATTATCAGTCTTGAAACTCTAAAATAACAAATCTAGATTTACTCACTAATAGCATTTGGTCATGGAACCTCATCGATGAGCATCCTCCCAAGTCTCTTTATTTTTTGCCCCTAAATATCTGGGCCCAATTCAGGATCCCTTGAATTCCCAACATTGCATAAAATCAACAATCATATTCAAGGTAACGCTTCAGATCTGACCCAGATGAGGTATAAGGACATAATCACCTTATTACTGTCCTACAGGTCAGTGACTATGATCACAGGATTTAAAACTAGGAGAGACCTTAACCTTATTTAGTTCTATAGTCCTTAATCTTTTTAGGTATCATTGCAGCCCTTGGACAGTCTGGAGAATCTTCCTAACCACCTTTCAGAATAATGTTTTTAAGTACATAAAGTAAAATATATAAAATTACTAAGGAAACCAAATATTCACGAAAATAAAGATTTTTTTTCATCCAAGTTCATAGACGTCTCCTCTCACCAATATCTATCACCCCTGAGGGTAGTTCATTGACCCAGATTAAGAATCCATGATCCAATCCTATTCCTGGATTTTACAGATTAAGAAACTGGGATCTCTCAGACACTTCCCAGCTGTGTGACCCTGGGCAAGTCACTTGATCCCCATTGCCCACCC
>NC_058131.1:90277494-90320384 GCF_016433145.1 Gracilinanus agilis
GAGAGAGAGAGAGAGAGAGAGAGAGAGAGAGAGAGAGAGAGAGAGAGATGGAGAGAAAGACCCAGAGCTGATGACAGACAGACAGACAGACAGAGACAGAGACAGAGACAGAGACAGAGACAGAGAGAAAGACCCAGAGCTGATTTGGTGGTGTGGAGGAGTAGAAGTCAGACATAGATCGGGAGTTGCTTGAGCATTAAAGATTGAAAATGAAGGGAGCAAAGGGATGGAGGAAGAGACCGAAGTGGAATTTGAGATGGAGAAATGGAACGGGAACAGTAAGGAGGGCTAAACAGAGTTCTTCTCCTCTGTACCCCCAAATCCTCCGGCTGCTCTCTGGGCCCCCTGCTCCAGAGTTCACTTTTGCATGTGGAGGTCTATTTGCTTTCAACTCTGTCAGAGGGGTAGATGATAAATCCATGAACAAATCTGTATGAGCTCTGCTTTGTTACTTTGCCCCATGCTTAGTGCTCTTTGAAGACAGAGTTCTTGCCTTTCGTGGTGTAGTGAATAGAATGCTGACATGACCCAGGAAGATCTGGGTTTGAATCTCCCCTCGGACACTGACTGATTGTGAGCCACTATAGAAACCACTTTCGTCTCTGAGTCTCTCTGTTCCTCAACGGCAAAATGAAGAATTGGATGGCCTCAAAGGTTCCTTCTAGCTCTGATCCTATGACTTATTACAGTGAATTTGGAAATAGAGAGTGCCAAGACTCATATTCCCCAACCATCATCTTGCCCCAGTTGGGTTCAGTGTCTCCCTCCATCGAATGAGAAGTCCCTCAGGGTATAATTTGTGTCTCCTCTCTAGAACACAAGGGATTGTCCCATATTGACCCTTTAAGTCTATAAAATGCATTTTATCACCCCATCCTAATTGTTTAACCTAATGACCTCCAGTTCCCCACTTTCTCAATGACTTTAGCATCTGGATTCTCTCTCCAATCTCCTACCCTTGTCTTTGGGGACTTAAAGACATGTTGATGACCCCTGAGACAATGTACCCACATAATTTCTCAACCACCTCAATTCCTATGACCTTCTCCACCAGATTTATTCACAGACAAATATAGTCGCAATCTAAACCTCATCAACTGTCATAACAAAGACTAAAATACAATTTTACAGCCTCAGCCTCTTATCCTTCCATTTTAACTGCTCAAGTTCTCACTCCCATTACCTCTTTCCCTTTTAGCATGACTTCTAACTCCTCTCTGCATCTCTGTTTTCCTAATCCATCTTCCGTACTCAGGCTTTTTTATCCTCCATATCCAGAATTGGCACTATAGTCTGTCATTTTAATGTCCATTCGCTAGGGAGATTGGGGTAGAATAGTGGAATTAACACTGGACTCAGAATCAGGAGACTAATAAAAATCATACCTCTTGCATTGACCAGTTGTATTGCCATGGGCAAGTTCCTTAACCTCTCAAGCAGGAATAAACAACTCATCCAGGGTCACACAGCTAGTAAGTATCTGAGGTCACATTTGAACTCAGGTCTTCCTGACTCCAGACCTGGCACTCTATCCACTACCCCACCTAGCTTAACTCTCAACTATTATTATTAATAGTATTAGCCACTACCCTAAAATTCCTTCCTTCCCAATTACTACCTCTTTTCATTCCTTCAATAATCACAAAATTTCAGAAATGGACTCTTAGAGGGCATCTAGTCCAACTTACTCATACTGAGCAAGGATCCCCTCAGCAAGTGATCATCTACCTTTTTCTTGGTAACCTACGGTAAAGAGACTCTCAAGCCTAGACTTGTGTCTGTGTGTCTTCCACTCATTGTGGTTGAGTCAATCAGTCAGTAAACATTTATTAAGCTCTTACTATGTGCCAGGCACTGTGTTAGGTGCTGGGCCTATATCCTTCCTTCAAAAGGAAGTTCCAAAAAAAAAAACTATCAGTGGGAGAAACAAGTCACAAGAACAGAGGGAGAAGGCAATACAGACTGGTGATAAAGACTTCAGAATGAAGGATGGCTCTTCAGGGTCTTCCACAACATGGAGGTTCTGGAGAGAACACGCCAATGGAGAAGGGGCCAGGAGAAGCAGTCAGGAGGCAGCTGAAGCATGTTAGTGTCCTTCAGAGGTTTGGAGGCTACCTATACCCTTTTTTCTGATCAGCACATGAAGACCCCTCTGTACTTAGGTGAAGAAACCTTCTCCCAGTTGTGCTGGAAGCCTCAGAACTGCTCTGTGACCACTGTGCTCCCCTAAGCTAAAAAGAAACTTACCTAAAATTCCAGAGGTCAAGTGGCTTACCTGTAGCCATCATGAGTCCAAGGAGGAGCCTCTTTCTGATTTAGAGGATATAAACTATTCCATGTTAATGTCCTATAATAATTATGATATTACATATAATATTATAATTTTATATCTAATTTTTAAATAGAGAGATAAAAGGGACTTTACATGCAAGAAGTTCTCTAATAGATGAATTATAGGTCAAATATTACTGACACCACTAAGTGCTATATAATTATATGATGATTTTTATTATCTAAGAAATTCCCTCACTTCTTTCTCTTTTTTTTTCCAAGTCAGTATTGCAGCACAGACTCTTTCTAGAGAGAATTCTGAAGGAGTTTTAATGGTTCTTTCCTGTATTTCATTTGAGAAGTGTGAGTATGGAGATGAGAGAGTTAAAGAAAACCAAATTCTTATGAGAAAATGCTTAGCACAATTTAGACCATCATCTGGAGTTTCTGGGCTCCTTGCTTCCCTCTTTTTCACACAACCTAACTCGTCAGACCGGAGCTAACACCCAGGCCAGCTCAACAGAGCTGTATTCATGGCTCTTTCCATCAGCAGGAAAAGGAGCCATAAATTCTCAAGTTTATTGACTAATTAAGTCAACCAGCTACACATCTGATCATCATCTCAGATTGCTAATGGTATTTAGCCCATACCCTTCTATTTCACCCTTGTGATTCCCTCAATTTGTACCACAGACATTTAGGACCTGTCTCCATGCCCTGCTCTTGGCCCTTCTCATCAAAGACCAGACCAGACAAGCCATGCCTGAGGACCCTGGACATCATTGTTCTGGTCCTCCATGATCTGGCCGACAGTGTCCCTCCTTGCCAGGACTGATTCTACCCAAAAACAATCTAGAAAGAACTAGGCTAAGTGATTCTTGGGTACTTGGACTACTCACACAGAAGATGTGACTCCATTCACACAATCTCCTTAATCAAGAGCAAAAAGGGAAAGTCCAGATATCTTGGAAATAAGATCTTTCCTCTTAGATATTCTTGGATGGTGAAGACTCTTAACATCTTAAGTCAACAGGAAATAACTATTTCACTAGTGCACTGGGCTAAATGGGAAGATACCTATAGTTTGATATAAGGGCCACTGGGAAAAGTTTCCTTACCACCTCCACCATAAAAGAAATTCTATTCCTCTTGCCAGTCACTGTCTGAAATTCCACCACCAGCATGCCACATTTGGATTAGAATATTACTTAAATTAAAATTTGTTATTAGTATTTCTCTATTAAAATGAAAATCTCCTTAGAAGAAAAGTCTCAAGTCTGATCATCTTGACTGAGGAAAACACCAGAAGATGAGAGGTGGTTGAGAGCACAGAAATGGAGGAGATCAAGCAAGTACCAAGAAAAGAAGGAGATGGTGGCTGCCCTCAAGAAGTTGCCATTCTATCTGAAGTGACAGCATTTATGTAAGTACAGACAAACAGATGATACATACAATATATGTAAATGTTTTACATATTACTGTATTTCATTTAAATAATATAAATTAAATTAATTAAAAATAATATAAGTTAAATAAAGTTGTATTTTATCTGAAATAATATTTACATATTATTGTAAATTTGCATATATTATAAATTTTTCTGGAAGAAGACACTGGTGGCTATAGAGATCATGAAAGGCTTCATGGAGAAGGCAATCTCTAAACAGAGTTTTGAAGGAAGCCAAGGATTCTTAGAGGCAGAGTGGAGCTGGAATGCATTCCAGGCTTGGAAGGCACAGTGGAAAGAGCCTGTCATATATGTAAAGAGCAAAAAGGTCCCTTTGATGGTATTGTAGGGCAGATACTTCTGTATGCAAGTGTGTGCACATACATGCATGTGTATATGCACATGTATGCATGTGTGTATAACATATACAGGGGCAACTAAAGTGGTACATGGGATGGAGGGTCAGATCTGGAGTCAGGAAGATTCATCTTTCTGAAATCAAAACCAGATACTTACTAGCTTTGTGACTCTGGGCAAGTCATTTCACTCTATTTGCCTCAGTTCCTCATCTATAAAGTGAGCTGGAGAAGGAAATGGCAAACCACTCTAGTAACTTTGCCAAGAAAACTCCAAAATGGGATCACAGAGAGTCAGACACAACTGAAACAACTGAGTAACAGATATATACACATATACATAATATAAAGGAGATACTTTGGGTCAGGTTGTGAAGGTCTTTAAAAGCTAAAGACAAGCTTTTATTTATGATCCTAGAAGCAACTGAGAACCCTTGGAGTTTTGTGGATAAAGGAGTGGCATGATCAGACCTTCACTTAGGAAAATCACTTTGGCAGCTGTGTGGAGAATGGATTAGAGGGGAAAGAGATTTGAGTCAGGGAGACGAATCAAGAGGCTTTTGCCACAGTCCAGGCAAGAGGTGATGAAGGCCAGAGATAGGGTGCTGGTCATGGGAGCAGAAGAGAAAGTGGCAAATGGAAAACATATTTTGGAAATAAAAATGACAAGATTTAGCAACTGATTGGATATGTTGGATAAGGGAAAGTGGGGAGTCAGTGCTGGCACTGAAGATATAAACCTGGGCGCCTGGAGGGATAATGGACCCGCTCAAAAACAGGGAATTTTGAAAAAAGCTAAGTTTGTGAGGAAAGAGGAGTTCAGTTTTGGCCATGTTTAGTTTGAGGTGATATTCAGTTTGAAATATTCAGTAAGCAGTTGAAGTGTGTGAAAAATATCAGGACTAGAGAGAAGATATATATCAATTTGGGAGTCATCAGCCCAGTGATGGAAACTCATGATGACAATAGTGTGTGTGTGTGTGTGTGTGTGTGAAAGAGAGAGAGAGAGGAGAGAGAGAGAGAGAGAGAGAGAGAGAGAGAGAGAGAGAGAGAGAGCACTTTGGGAAATACCCACAGTTAGGGGACATGATATGGATGATGAACTAATACAATAGAGACTGAGAAAGAGCATTTGGATAGTTAGGAGAACCAAGAGACCACGAGAGCAGGGTCACAAAAATCTAGTGTGTATTATTTAGAATATTTTAGAGGCTACTTAGGTGGCACAATAGAGTGCTGAGCCCAGAGTTCAAATCTGACTTCAGATATTTCACTAACTACTAGCTTACTAGCTTCCCCTGGGCAAATCATTACAATCTGCCTCAGTTTCCTCAACTGTGAAATAGGGATAACAATATCATCCATTTCCTAGGATTATTGTGAGGATGAGATGAGATATTTGTAAAACACTTAGTACGGTTCCTGGCACATAATAGGAGCTCTTCTTTTGAGAAGATAAGAATCAAGAAGAGAGAGTGGAAGATGAAATCAAATGTTTGTAGAGAAGATGAAGACTGAGAAAAGATCATCCGACTTATCAGTTTAACCATCCTTGATAACGAAGAACAAGACACAGGACAGGAGATGGGATGAAAATGTCCTTGGAGAGAGAAAGGGGAAGCTGTATTTGCTCAGAGATTCTCCATGGAGTCTGGACTTCACAACTTTGCCAAAGACTGGTCTTCTTGGACACAAACCTGGCAGTGTAGGAACTTGGCCTGAGGTTGCATTATTGAGAAATAAGTCATTAAAACTAATCAGAAGAGATTCCTAACACACACACACACACACACCCCAACACCCACACCCACACCCATATCTGAGCCAAACTGTGACTAGCAGCTGGAGAGCATAAAGCAAAAGGTCCCCATGGAGCTGTGCTTATGGGGAAAGGAATCAGCCTCTGCAATGAATCTTGGCCCCCCCTTCATTCCCATTTCCATCTTGTTTCTGATTGAACTCCCCCTCTTTGCAACCTCGGTGGATAAATGAAAAAGACTTTTATACTTCAGAGATTTGTCATTCTGAGGATTGGGGTCCTCTCCCCACCAAAACAGATACTAATCCATCCATGCCATCTTGAGCAAACTTGTCTGACCTTCCATAGATCCTCCCAAAGATCTACCCAAATCCATAGATCTACCCAAAGCACTTTGTTCATTCATTTCAGTCATATCCCACTCTTGGCCCCATTTGGGATTTCCTTGGCAAAGATGCTGGAGTAGTTTGTCATTTTCCTCTCTATCTCACTTTACATATGAGGAAACTGAGGTAAACAGGGTTAAATGATTTGCCCAGGGTCATATAACTAATAAGTACCTGAGGCAGGAATTGAACTCAGGAAGATGTGTATTTCTGACTCCAGAACCTGTATTCTATCCATTGTGCCACTGAGCTACCCAACCAAAGCACAAGAGCCCCGCCAAAAAATTTTTCTAAAAAAATCTTATATTGTATTATTTCTAGACCCTAGAGAGGGATTGTTTGTATAATAATATTTCAAAGGCAAGAAGAAGGAGACAAGTACCTGTGTAATGAAAAACCAAGATCATACATACCTCCCTTGGATCATGAGTTGGTGAGTATGTCTACAAAAGACCTGAATTGTGTATAACTCCATAACGAAACTAAATTAAGGGTTTATTTCAATTTTGAATGTAACAAGTCATATTCCTCCCAACTCACATCTCCTTACTTTACAAAAATAAAAAATAAATTTCTAAAATGCTTAGGAGTCATAATAGGATTCTGGGATGAATGTGAAATGGATCAAGGGTGTGTCAATATCATAAAACAGATTTTAGGAGTTCTGATTGAAAACTTCCTACTTATTCATCCCAAGTTCACTAACATTCCTGAAAACTTACATAGAACTGATCACACTCAGATTCCTTTATGTAGAGTAGAAACATCCTTTTTCCTCCCAAAGGCTCCAAAATGATCATTTGTGCCTCTATCAGAGGCACCACTTTAACACAAGGAAGCATAATATTCTTTTCCTTTCCAACCCCAAGATCCCATCCTTGACTTCTCTATCCTTAACATGTTTCCTTTTCTTCATAGTTTCTTTTCATTCTCAGCAATCTTTCTTGGTTATTCGTTTTCAGAAATTACTTCTTTCCCTGGAACTCTCAAAAAAATTTTTAACTAAAAAAATTATCCTAATTATCTTAATTTGACTTCAATTATGACTCCTCAAAAACGAGCCTTCTCTTATTACATTCCTTTTCCCAAATCGCCACTTTTAGAGCTCAATACTATTCTCCTCTTTTGCCAGGAAGTCTTGTTTGTTTATCACCATCTCAGCTCATGGTATCCATCACTTCTTCATAAGTGGTTTTATAATTTGGAGTTTCATATACTGGCTTTGCTTAAATGAAGGTCAAAATTGGACAGTATGTTGGTCAAGGGAGGCAAGGAAGTATGGTAGAAAGAGTGCTAGATTTGGAATAAAAGGACCCAGGTTCAAATGTCAGGAAATCAAGAAAGATTTCATGTAGAACAGTGATTCCCAAAGTGGGCGCCACCGCCCCCTGGTGGGTGCTTCAGCGATCCAGAAGAGCGGTGATGGCCACAGGTGCTTTTGGGGGCAGTGAATAACTGTAAGGGGGCGGTGATAGTATATGACAGGTGGGGCTAAGTAATATTTTTTCTGGAAAGGGGGCAGTAGGCCAAAAAAGTTTGGGAACCACTGATGTAGAAGGTGTCACTTGAGCAAAGTTTTGAAGGAAACAGGGAATTTTAAGAGGTAAAAATGAATTTCAATGAATTCCTTCATGGAATGGAGGGTGAGTGGGAGTGAATTCCAGTCATGAGAGAGAATCAGTGCAAAGGCATAAAGACAGAAGACCTTGGGCAAGACATCTAACCTCTCTGGCCTCAGTTTCTTTATTGGTAAAATGAAAATTAGACTAGATGGCCTACAAGGTCCTTTCCAGATCTGTCTATAAACCCCATCCTTAACCCCCTAAATAAGCCCCTAACCCCTGGGGCTAAATGTCACTCAGCCCAGCAAATCAAAGACTCTTGAGGTTAAGGGTTTGTTTTTCATTTTTGTTTTTGTTTTATCTTCATAAACTGAGCATCTGACACCATGTTTTTCATGTACTAATTGCTAAATGAATATTTGCCTGATTTGGTTACTGCTTGCCTTCCCTTCTGGAATCACGTCCAAGAGCCTCATGGGCCGTTTCTCAGCCTCAAGTTCAGGCCTTACTGTTGGGAAAATGGGGAACAGAACTGGGAAAGATTCAGCTTTGCTAAAGAAAACATCCAAAAATATTCCTATTTTCAAAAGGAAGCCAGTGTGGGTGGACTTCCCTTTAACCAAACCCAATATAAAGAATTCTAGCTTCATAAAAAAATAATTTATGAATAAATTAGTAACACGATGCAAAGCCAGCCTGTTTGACTCAGACAATTAGGGAATAGAACCGTAGTTAATAAAGTACTAATTGTACGGTACATATAATATGTGCTATAGAAAATCAGAATAATAAATGAGTCTCTTGACCTCCCCTGGGCCTCAGACTCCTCACCTGGTGAATTCAGAGGTTGGATCTCTAAGACTTCTTCTTGCTCTAACATTCTCTGAGACTGTAATTGGGATCTTTTTTTTTTTTCTTCATTTCTTTTCTTTTTTTAAACCCTTAACTGCTGTGTATCAGCTCCTTGGTGGAAGAGTGGTAAGGATGGGCAATGGGGGTCAAGTGACTTGCCCAGGGTCACACAGCTAGGAAGTGTCTGAGGCCGGATTTGAACTCAGAACCTCCCGTCTCTAGGCCTGACTCTCAATCCACTGAGCTATCCAGCTGCCCCCTGTAATTGGGATCTTAAGTGATCCAGAAGGTTTCCTGGCAGAGATGGGACTTGATTTGGGCCCCAGGAGTGTGTAGCATTTGAATGGGGTCAAGGTGGGGATTTCCAGGTGAGAGAAACAGACATAAGTCAAGGCATGAAGTTAGGACTGACAGAAATAGGATTGTTTTAAAAAAAAAGGTGGGGGGAGAAGAAGCACTTGACTTGGAGAGCAGAGATCTAGGTTCAAATCCCTAATCAGATATTAACTGGCCCTGTAAATATGCAGCTCAAGTCCCATCTCTGAGTCTCATAAAGCTCTGTTTTCCTAGGCAATTTATTTAATTTATTATTTATATTTATCATTAGTATTTATCATTATATATTATAATCTTACATTTATTATTATTTATATTATTATTTACTTCCTCTCAGAACTCATTTTTCTCATATCTAAAATTAGGGAGAAAGGAAAAGAATAAACATTTCTAGAGCACATGCTCCATTCCAGGCACTAAACAAGTTTAAAAATATTATCTCCCTTGAACCTCACAACAACCATGGGAGGTACAAGTGCTATTATTATTGTTGTTCAATCATTTCAGTTGTGTTTGACCCTTTGTGACCCTATTTGGAGTTTTCTTTTTCTTTTTTTTTTTTAAACCCTTACCTTTCACCTTAGAATCAATTCTGTGTATTGGTTCCAAGACAGAAGAGCAGTAAGGGCTAGGCAATGGGGGTGAAGTGACTTACCCAGGGTCACACAGCTAGGAAGTGTCTGAGGGCAGATTTGAACCCAGGACCACCCATCTCTGGGCCTGGCTCTCAATCCACTGAGCCACCCAGCTGCCCCCTCCATTTGGGGTTTTCTTGGCAAAGCTACTAGAGTGGTTTGCCATTTCCTTCTATAGCTCATTTTACCGATGAGGAAACTCAGGCAAACAGAGTGAAATCCCATTATTAGCCCCATTTTATAGTCAAAGAAACCCAAAGCAGGCAGGCACAATAAAGGAGAAGTCCAGCCCAGAATGCACGGCCCTCCCCTCCAGCCACACCATCCTCAGCTTATGAAGTGCAGGGGACACAAGGCAGGCCCCCATCCTGTCTACAGGACATCACACACACGCTAGGCCCCTAGAAGGGGACAACTGATAAGCATGAAAGAGAAGGTGAGAGGCCCTAGCCTCTATCTCCTGAATCCTGAAAAGCAGAGGGGAGGCAGAACTAATCCTTGACTCTTGAGGTCAGGGGGGTCAAGGAAGCACTGTCTTCTGCTTAAACCATCTATGCCCTTTACCTCACAGTCCTAAACTGAGTCAGAAGGGATCTTTAGCCAGCATCTAGAACAGGAACTCTAAACCTGGAGTCCATGGAGTGATTTTTAATATCAATAATCTTCAAATCAGTAAACATTTCAAAAACGCTAGGCACTGTGTATTTCAGTATAATTGGCTTCCTTTATACTCCTATGCATTGTATTTTATATATTTAAAAACATTATCCCCTTGTAACATTCCCTTACATGGGAAAATATTCTAAATAAATTTAAAATAAACTAAAAACATTATTCCAAGAAGGGGAGATAGGCTTCCCCAAATTGTTCCTTGAGGGGGTCAGGAGATAGAAAAAGTCCCTGGTTGAGTCCAACGTTCTTTTTTTATAAAAAAAAATTTTTTTAAAGTTAAAAAAAAAAAAAAGGACACTGGGGCCATGAGAGCTTAAGTGATTTGTACAAGGTCACACAGCTGGTTAGCCGTTACTAAAGCCAAGGAGTGAGTCCTGGGTCTCTGCTAAAGGTTCTGACCAATGGGGGAGAACGGGAAGGGGAGGGAAGTCCAGCTGGGAAGAGGCAACTTAGATTTGAGAAACGAGGCAGCTGCTGTGAGCATTTCTAACCATCTCTCTGGGAATGATCTTCTAGTCTTTTTTCCCCCCTCCTCCTTCAAATCCCATGACAATGCAATTTCTAGAAAGTGCCAGGAGGTCATTTGAAAAAGATGGCGCCTGGAATCCTGGAGATTCTGATGTCTCTGTGCTTTGGACCTCCGGTCCACAGAGAGCTCTTCACCCAGAACCCTTTGGCACCTGAAACCTTTCTTTCTAACTCCTCACAATCAGGACTATGTCCAGATAACGTCAAGCCCTCCGCTTTTTTGGAAACACCCAGATGTTTGTCATTGGGAAACTCTAACACAGAGAAGATTGAATGTGACTTGGTTTCCAATGAGCTGTGTCTAGGGGATGTGTCAGCGCTGTCAGGAAGAGGGTAAAACCTTCCAGTTGCCAGCAAAGGCTATCGAAATGACCACCACATGTTCAGATGCTGTTCTGAGAACACACATGACCGGGTCACTGCCCTTGAAGGGCTTGCAGACATGCATCACCTAGGCTGCACATGGATCAACACACCAGGAATGTGTAAACAGAACGAGAACACGCTTTCTGAGCTTACAGTGTCACTTTCAACTTCTCTCAAAGACTGGGAAAGTATTTGAGCTGTGTGTTCCTCCACAGGACACATAAGACTTTCTCCAAAGCTAAGATCTTCAAATGGTCAGGACATTTCCAATCATCTCCAGGGATTCGATTTTTAAATTTAATTTTTAAATTGTAAAGCATGGATAGGGTCATGGAGTCTGTAGTCAGGAAGACTTTAGTTCAAAATCTAGCCTTAAAAACTTACTAGTTTTGTGACTGTGTTCAAGTAACTCAACCTCTATCTGCCCCGATTTCCCCAGCTATAAAATGGAGATAATAATAATAAGACTTACCTTTCAGAGTTGCTGTGAGAATCAAATGAGATAATATTTGTAAAGTGCTTCACATAGCAAGCACACACACACAGTAGGTACTTAATAAATATTTGTTTTGTGTAATTAGAAAAAATCTTGAACCCTTGAACTCCATCTCTCAGAATTCTTTCCTCATCCCAAAATTTCTTTTCCCTTTTCATTTATGTGCATCTTTACATTTTTGTTTATATAGCTCTGTAACTCCTCCCTCTCTCTCTTTTCCCCCCACAACTGCAGCTTGGTTAGCCAGCTTTTTTACTTTAGTTATTACTAAAAAACTTTATAAAATATAATAGTTATTGTATATTCATTTTGAAGCTTATAGTTTCCTTCCCTTTTTTTATACCATAGTCATTTCCTCTTAAATCTTCCCTTGTAACAACAACAATGACAAAACATTCCAGCAAAACCAACCCACCTGGAAACTGTCTGCTCATGGAGAGCGTGATTCATATTCCTGCCACCTTTCTAAATGAGATGAAGAAGGTATGCTTGCTCAGCTGATGTGAAATCCCAGCTTTAATGCTTACTACAGGTCTGGTCTCAGCAGTCGCTTGCGTCCATCATCCGTTAGATGCAAGTATTTATAAAGGTCTTTCCAACTTTGTGTTCTGTGCTGATATATAGGAAAATCTTATTGTTGCTAGAAGATAGAGCCCCTGGAAAATTAGGTGACTAGTCCAGGGTCACATAACTAGAGAGCAATGAAACTGGAACCAGAACCCAGATCAGCTGTCATCAAAGCTAGGAACCCACACCAATAACAGGTTAATCACTCTGTTTTACTCTCTCAAGTATTAATCACCTAAGATAAGAGCCAAGGGGTGTGTGTCCATGTGTGAGTGTGTCTGTCTGTGTTTGTCTGAGAGAGAGAAAAGGAAAAGGAATGGGGAGAGAAAAGGATACAAGATTGGTTATGAACATTCCCTCTCCGAAGAAATGTGTTTGTGCTAGGAACAGACATAGAAGACGGAGAGGGGAAAAATAGAAAAATAGGGCCAATGGACTAGGCCAGAAAAGAATGGAAGAAATTATCTGTGGATTGAGTAGAAACTACAATTACCAGAAGACAGAGGACAGGCAAAGAGCATAATCAGGAGAGGAGAAGCTGGACAAAGTACAGTGTACAGATATTGGGCTGGATTGGAGTCAGGAGGCTGGCATTCTCAGGCTGATTCTGACATTAATTACCTGTGTGACCTTGAGAAAAAAAAAGCCATTCTTACTGGGTCTTGCTTTCCCAATCTGTCAGGTGAAAGGATTGTGTTATTTGACCAGGCACTGCCATCCATGCCCTTAATTCCATCTCTTTCTTCCCCTTCTGGGAACTTGAGCTCTCCTTCATTCTCGGTACACTCTCGCCTTAAGTCTCTTTTGTTCTACTAACTCCTTCCCTCTGCCTGCAAACCTATTCAATCCCTCCTGTCTGACAAAATGATCTTCCCTCAAATCATTGTTGAATGTTAAATGTAATGTGACTTGTATTGGAGAATATAAGGTCCCTGAGAATAAAATTTTATTTCACTTTTGGTTTTGGTCTTGTTCAATTGTTTCAGTCATGTCCAACTCTTTGTTGTCCCCATTTGGGGTTTTCTTGGCAAAGATTTGCCAGTTCCTTCTCCAGCTCATTTTACAGATGAGGATACAGGTAAATGAGGTTAAATGACTTGCCCAGGGCCACACAGCTAGCGCAAGTGCCCAGGAAAGAATTTGAACTCTTCTTGACTCCAGGTTCTATATTCTATCCACTGTGCCACTAGCTTCCCTGAATTTTATACACCTGGAATTAAATGTAATAACTTAATAAATGCTTCTTAAATTGGATTCAATTAAAGTTGCCTACTCAAACTACTTTCCTATATCTCTTCTCCTTGTTAATGAAATGGATGGCAGAATCAGTATCTAAAGTGAATGAGAGAATCTAAAGGCTTTTGAGAGAAAGACCTCAATCTAATAAAGTGAAATTTTATTGTGAGATAAACATAAACTTCTATACTTGAGTTAAAAAAAGTCAGCTTCATAAAAACAAGATGAATGGACAACATGGTGAGCCCCGTGGCACTGTCTTAGGCTTTCCACCCTTTTCTTACTATATTCTCTCACTCAGTAACCTCACCACCTCCCTGGGGTTCAATTTTCATCTGTAGACAGATGATTACCAAATCTATCTAGCTATCTATAGATATACATCCCAAATTCTCTCCTCAGCTCCAACTGCTTATTGGACATTTTGAATGGATTTTCCCAGAGCCCTCTCAAACTCAACAGGTCCAACACAAAACTGATTATCTTTCCCACAAAATCTACCCCTCTTCTCAACTCTCCTAGTTTTGGGGCGCAAGGCAGCTAGGTGGCACAGTGGATAGATTATTGAGTCTGGAGTCAGGAAGACTTATTTTCCTGAGTTCAAATCCATCTCAGAAATTTGCTAGCTGTGTGACCCTGAGTAAGTCACTTAACCCTGTTTGCATCAGTTTCCTCATCTGTAAAATAATCTGGAGAAAGAAATGACAAACCACTCTAGTATCTTTACTAAGGAAACCCCAGATGGGGTCATGAAGACTAAAAAAATGACTAATCAACTAAATAACACCCATCTGGCCATTCTTCAGTGTTATCACTGACTCTTCACTTTCTGTCACTCAACATATCCAACAGTTGCCAAGCTTTGTCACCTCTACCTCCATAATATCTCTCACATCTGTCCCTTTCTCTCCTCTCATGCAGCCATTGCTCTTCTTAAGATCCCAATCACTTCTTGCTGAGATTATTGCAGTAGCTCTGACGTGGACTCCATGCCTCAACTCCATTCCATCCTCCAATGGCCAAGATACTTTTCCTAAAGCTCATGTCCAAACTCAACAAACTCCAGTGGCTCCCCATTATCTCTAGGAGTAAGTATAAGCTCCTCTGATTGTCGTTTAAAGCTTTTCACAAACCACCTCCATTCTTTTTCTAGTCTTTCCACATAAGTCCTCTTCATACACTCTGCAATCCAGCTACAATGGCCTTCTTGTTTCTCATCCTCTATACCTCACCTCTCATCTCCTTAGCTTTACTCTGGCTGACCCTTGTGCTTGTAATGCACTCCCTCCCTCCCTTTGCCTCTTAGGACCTTTTGTTTCCTTCAAAACTCAGCTGAGACACCACCTTCTTCATAAAGGTTTTTCTGGTCTTCCCAGCTGCTGGTTTCCTCGCTACCCTCTGTATTATCATGTACCTGTTCTGTATGCATTTTGTATACCTCTACAAAGGCAAACAGAATATAAACTTCTTGAGGGCAAGCACAGCTTTGCTGTTGATTTTGTAGTCCCAAGGTATATATTGTTTGATCTTTTCTGTTGTGCCCAACTCTTTATAACCCCATTTGGGGTTTTCTTGGCAAAAAAAAATTAGAGTGGTTTGTCATTTCCTTCTCCAACTCATTTTACAGATGAGGAAACTGAGGCAAACAAGCTGGATCTGAACTCAGGTCCTCCTGACTCAAGGCCAAGCTATCTACTGCACCACCTATCATACTTATCAATTATTATTACCTAATAAACTCTTAATAAATGCTTGTTGATTGATAAGTAAATGAGACATAATTTGAAGAAGGAGAGAGAGATCATTACCCAGGATTATCTGTGATTACAGCAGAAGGTCACACTACTGGAGGCTTGAAGGAAGATAAGGATTCTAAAAGGTAAAGATAAGGAATTGAATCACTGAATGACAAAATTTTAAAGAGTTCGAAAGGACCTCATTGGGCATCAAATTCCAAGGTGTCAGATTCCCTGCTGAAAAACCCTTGGCCCAACCATATTAAAGTGCAATTGGGGGAAGTTTAACAAAATAAATAAAAATATAATACAATATAGATAATGTTAATTTGTAGCTTTCAAAGTCAATATGTAGCCTATAGGGATCTGTTTCTATTTGAGGTGGATCTAATGCAAACTGGAAAAGGAAAAGAATAACCAATACAGCATATTTCACCAGTAGCCAATCCCACTCAGTTTGAGGGCCTCTTGTGAGGGGGAAACTACTACTTGTTTAAGCTATCCATTCTGTTTTTAGTTCATTCTAGGCATTAGGAAATTTTTCAAGCCTAGCACTAGTATTCCACAGTTTTCATCCATCATTCTCATTCCTGTTCTATACAGTCAATCAAAACTAGTCTAGTCTCCACTCCAAATGATAACTTTTAAATTATTTGAAGATAAATGGTACATTCCCCACCTTTCTTCTTGTCTTCCCCATGTCTTCTCTTCTCCAAGCAAAATACTCCCAGTTCCTTCAAATAGCCTTTTTTCTTCCTTTTAAAGAAATTACATTTAATTTTCTTAAATTCAAAAAATAACACTCTCCTTCCTACCTCACTTCCCTACCTCCATTGAAAAAGAGTAAAATAAAATCCTTGTGACAAATATACATAATTAAGCAAAAAAAAATTAGCTGCATCCAAAAATTATACATGTTAATCTGCATCCTGAAACCATTACCTCTTTCTCCAGAAATGGGTAGCATGCTTTATCAGTAGTACTTGAAACTTGGGGTTAGTCAATGCCTTGATCAGAATTAAGTTTTTCAAAATTGTCTTAATGCTGTTGACATCGTCAAAATTGTCCTTCTGGTTCTGCTCATTCATTCTGCATCAGTTCATACAAATTTTTTTCAGATTTCTCTGAAACTATTCCCTCCATTATTTATTGTAGCATACTAGTATTCTAGTGTATTTATATGATATAATTTGTTCAGCCATTCCTCAGTTGATGGACACTCCCTTAGTTTTCCATTTTCTGCCACCACAAAAGAACTGCTATAAATATTTTTGTATCAATAGGTCCTTTCCTCAAGTGTATGGATCTATTAATGATATCCCTAGGTCAAAGGGTATGCAGGTTTAGTTACTTTGGAGACATACTTATGACATGTTTTTCAGTCCGTTCTCTATCTTGCTTTTTTCTCTTCTGTTTTCTCTTCTAACTTATCTATGTCTTTCCTAAGATGTGGTACTTAAAGCAGAACTCCGTACTCCAAAGTTAACTAGATTCTGTTGCTATTTTAATGGAGCCTAAGATAGCTTTACCTTTGTTCATTGCTAGGTCATAATGTTGACTCATGTATTTGCAACCCCCCAAACTCTCAGACATGAGCCTTCTTTAGCTTTGCCTCCCCCTTCCTGCATTTAGGAAATTGATTTTTGGAACTTATGTGTAGAATTTTCCATTCACCCTTATTCAATCTAATCTTATTTCTTTCCAAGTGATAATAGTCCCTCTGAACTCTGTTCTAGGCAGAGCACATTTGGAATCTTCAGCTCAGCCTTGCAGTCTACATTGGATGATGAAGGGACTAGAAATCATGCCATTCTGGAATTATGTGAGTAAATGGGGACTATTTAACCTAGAGAAGATTTAGAGGGGACATGAAGGATATTTTCAAGTTTTTTTCAGCCTGTAGTATGTATAGTGGATAAAGTACCAGGCATAGAATCAGGAAGATTCATCTTCATGAGTTCAAATCTAGCCTCAGACACGTACTAGCTGTGTGACCCTAGGCATTTTACTTTCCTCCTTTCTCTTTATTATTTTTTTAAAAGAGTTTTTAGTTTCCCAGTTACATAGAATAATAATTTTCCACACACATTTTCTGAAGTAATAAGATCCAAATTGTTTTCCTTCCTTTCTTTCTTCCCTCTTCTTGAGATGGTAAGCAATTTGATTTGAGTTATACATGTGTTATCATTCAAAACATATTTCCATATTGTTCATTGTTATAACAAAATACTTATATAAAGCCAAAACCCCAAAATAAGAACACAAATAAACTAAAATGGAAAATAGTATGCTTTGATTTGCATCTGACTCCAACAGTTCTTCCTCTGGAAGTAAATAGCATTCTTTGTCATAAGTTCTTCAGAATTGTCCTGAATCATTGTATTGCTGAGAGTAGCTAGGTCTTTCACAGTTGATCATGGTACAATATTGCTGTTATATACAATGTTCTCCTGGTTCTGCTTATTTCACTCTGCATCAGTTCATGTAGGTCTTTCCATCTTTTTCTAAAATCATCCTGCTCGTCATTTCTTTTTAATTCAAAAGATATTTTACTTTCCCAATTACATGTAATAATAATTTCTACCAAACATTTTTCAAAATTATAAAATCCCAAACCATCTCCTTCCCTCCCCCCCCCCCAGCTCGGAGATGGTACTGGTCATCATTTCTTACAACTTATTCCATCACCATCATATACCATAATTTGTTCAGCCATTCTCCAATTGACAGGCATCAATCACCTCAATGTCCAACTCTGCCACCACAAAAAAATGCTAGTATTACTCCCATTTTACAGCTAAGGAAACTGAGGGGCATGGACACTCATCTTGCTTACTATATCAGAGACAGGATTTGAAATCAGTACTCTCCTCGTTCTCATTTCAGAAGTCTCTACTATTTTTCCTACTTAATAAATGTCTTTGTCCAAAGGGCATCAGACTAACTCGGGCTCTCAAAAAAAAAAAAAGGAAAAAAGGACTAGGAACCTATAGACCATAACAACAGAAGAGGTTACTGTAGATTAGGACTCAAGGCTAGAGAACTTAGCTCCAGAATCAATCCAACTCACTGAACCAGGGTGTCACCTGGAGCTGAGCTTCAGACTGATTGGAATAGCTCAGAACAGATTTATCCTTTGGGACAGGCCTAGTCATGAGTTATGAATCTCAAGGAAGTTGTGGATTTATCCAGGAACCAGGAAGGCTCAAGCCACCAGCTGGGGTGTTAGGGAAAACTGAATGTTTGTTTTTGGAGAACAGCCAGAAAGGCCCTGACATTGCTCAAGTACCCAGGACTAAGTCTGCCTAGCCTAGGGCTGAAACAGAGTGATGCTAAGCCAGATTTCTACATTAACCTAGATTATGTCACTATTCTGTATTTCTGAGATGCCTCACCTGGTAGTGAAGTTGGTTTTTGTACTCTAAATGGTTGACTTTGTAAGTGATATGATTGATAATTCGCAAATGAGAAAGGGGTGCTAAAAGGGAACAAGGCTAGGATCTCAAGGTGGAGTCTTTGGGGCCTCTTCCCAGAGGAGGATGGAGAGATGGGAAAGACTGGACCTGGCCTGACCCAGAGAAGGACCTACACTGAGACACTGAAAATAACATCCTCCTGGTATAGTGGTGCCCAGAAATCTACCTTTAGAGATTAATTCCTCTTGTTTCCTACTTAACCACTTCCACACATTCCTTTAAAAAAATACAATTGTCCCTTAGAAGGGTAATTATGAAGCCAATTATCAGCCATGACATTTCAGCATGAATTGAGTTCATCAGATTTTTTTCCTGTAAGGCAATAGCCAAGATTGAGGCAGTGAAGAAAGTTTTGCCAGTTAAAGAGAGGAATGGAATTTGGAGAACTTCTTTGAGAAGACAGATCACTCCTCCCTCTCTTCAGTAATGGAGCCCGAATATCTGGGCATTGGAAGGTGAGGTCAAAAGAATCCAGGAAAGACAGACAGAAGGATCACAAAAAGCAGACTTTGCTCCTTCACCATTTTGTATCTCAGCAGGCCCCAGAGAGAAGGAGTTCCTTCTTTCTTTTCTCCCTTTTCTTCTTCCTCACTTCTTCCTTTACCACCTTCTTTCCTTGCTCCCACCATAAGTTGATAAAGGAAATAATGAGGGATGCGGCACCCGTCTTTATCACCCAGACCCCCTTACTGTGGTCATCAAAGTTTGGCCACTGCCCACTCTGCCTAGGGATAAGGTCCAGATTCTTTAAGGTAGATAGTGAGGGGCTCTACTGCCAGAAGACCAAAGGTTTGGGATTTTTTGGGTGGGGAGAGGGTAGGGTCTGCATAACCACCCTCCGTGCCTCATTCTGGTCACTCAGACAAGCTCCAGTTCTAATTCTGAGAAAGCACCAGGGCTCTGAGCTAGTGGGTGTGGAAGGCCAGAGGCTGTTTCTCAGTTAATCAAAGCCACACCAAGAAGCCAGGAGGACTCTGTGGAGGCTCTTATTTCCTAGGAATGTTGGCATCCAATGTGAAATCGGAAATGAACTCATTATCTGATTATTTTTCTTCATGAAGATTTAAGTGCTCTGAGGGGAGCCTCTCTCTGAATGAATGAGTAATCTCTTAGACACACACAACCCCCAGAAATATCCTCAGACAAGCAGACCCCCCCACTCAGACACACACTCAAATGTGCACGCACGCCCCACATACACACATTCAGAAACACACAGAGACCCATGCCCTGAGGCATACGCACCCAGAAACTCCCACAAGCAGCTCCCAACCCCTCAGACTTATCCAAACACATCCACATCCACAGAAAAACAGACAAACAGATCTACACAGACACATACATGAAAGTCACCTTTGGAATGATGGCTCCCCCAGGTACACTTCAGGTACACTGCCCATTCACGGATCCTCCCACAAACACTAAAATTAAAGCAAACCCCCAAGAATCCAGACTCCTGAAGCCTTCAGCAAAAGGACTCTTGCTCAGGATTGGCCTGAGCCTCAGTTCTCCTCTCCCTTCTTCTCCCAAGGCCCAGGCACTTGGCTACCTTGGAAGGACAACCTTCCAAACTAAAAACACCCCTTGAAAGGGCACCAGGGAGTCAATCCAGCCATTCCCCTGATGCTTTCTGGGGCCAGAGAATGGAAAGATATCTGCTGGCCTCACGTAGGTTATCTGGAGAATCCATTAATCAAGAATTCAACCCAGAAAACTAAAGCCTCTTCCACATCAGGAAACTCACTGTTTTCCAGGAATGTTCCCTGGGGATGCCCCAGCAGCCCTACCCACTGTTAGCGGAGCAGAGGTCAGGGGACCCTGCTCCAGGGACCTCCTGCTCACCAGATTCAGGCTCTAGCTTTCCCCTGGCACTGGGCTCCCTCAGACTCTTGTGACTCAGCAGTTGCAGTGACTTTCCTTCCTCCCACTCCCCAAGTACATTTTTCCCTGAGGGTGTATTCTGTGAGCTACAGCATATTGTGAAATGTTCAGGATCTTGGCCCTGAGTAGATGGCTTGGCCAGCCTTACACACAGACAGAGAAGGTGGATACCTGCACAGATCATTTATTTATTTTTTTATTTGAAAATTTTTATTTAATTAATTTATTTAGAATATTTTTCCATGGTTACATGATTCATGTTCTTTCCCTTCCCTCCTCCCACCCCACTCCCGTAGCCAACGAGCAATTCCACTGGGTTTTACATGTGTCATTTATCAAGACCTATTTCCATGTTGTTAGTATTTGCATTAAGTTGATTATTTAGGATCTACATCCCAAATCACATCCCCATTGAACCATGTGATCAAGCAGTAGTTTTTTCTTCTGTGTTTCTACTGTAAGTTAAGTTAAGCTCACAGTTCTTTCTCTGAATGTGAGTAGCATTCTTTCTCATAAGTCCCTTAGAATTGTTCTGGATCATTGCATTGCTGCTAGTAGAGAAGTCCATTACATTTGATTGTGCCATAGTATATCCATCTCTGTGTATAAGGTTCTCCTGGTTCTGCTCCTTTCACTCTGCATCAGTTCCTGGAGGTCATTCCAATTCACATGGAATTCCTCCAGTTCATTATTTCTTTTAGCACAAGAAGCTATAAATATTTTTGTACAAATCTTTTTCCTTATTATCTCTTTGGGGTATAAACCCAGCAGTGGTATGGCTGGATCAAAGGGCAGGCTGTCTTTTAAAGCCCTTTGGGCATAGTTCCAAATTGCCATCCAGAATGGTTGGATCAATTCATACCTCCACCAGCAATGCATTAATGTCCCAATTTTGCCACATCCCCTCCAACATTTATTACTTTCCTTTGCTGTTATGTTAGCCAATCTGCTAGGCGTGAGGTGGTACCTCAGAGTTGTTTTGATTTGCATTTCTCTAATTACAAGAGATTTAGAGTACTTTTTCATGTGCTTCTTGATAGTTTTGATTTCTTTGTCTGAAAATTGTCTATTCATGTCCCTTGCCCATTTATCAATTGGAGAATGGCTTGCTTTTTTTTTTTGTATGATTGATTTAGCTCCTTATAAATTTGAGTAATTAGACCTTTGTCAGAGGTTTTCATCATAAAGATTTTTTCCCAATCTGTTGCTTCCCTTCTAATTTTGATTGCATTGGTTTTGTTTGTACAAAGATTTTTTTAATTTAATGTAATCAAAATTCTTTATTTTACATTTTGTAATGTTTTCAAACTCTTGCTTGGTCTTAAAATCTTTCCTTGCCCATAGATCTGACAGGTAAACTATTCTGTGTTCACCTAATTTACTTATGGTTTCCTTCTTTATATTCAAGTCATTCACCCATTTGGAATTTATCTTGGTGTAGGGTGTGAGATGCTAATCTAAACCTAATCTCTTCCATACTGTTTTCCAATTTTCCCAACAGTTTTTGTCAAATAGTGTTTTGTCCCAAAAGCTGAGCTCTTTGGGTTTATCATACACTGTCTTACTGAGGTCATTTACCCCAAGTCTATTCAACTGATCCTCCCATCTGTCTCTTATTGCACAGATCATTTAGAGAGCACCTCATCTGAGTTGCAGAGTGTGATGGAAAAAGTCTTGGATTAAGAATCAAGAGAGCTTCTTCTAGTTCTACCTCTCCTTCTAATAAGCGAAGGGTTCCTGAGCAAGTCACTGGCTCTCTAGATCTCTGCTTCTTCATCTATAAAATGGGGGCAGTCACTCCTTACCAAGTTCAGGGCAGAATCCTCACCAATACCTGTAATTTGATGTTGGTGGACTTTATTGACTTCCTTCCCCTTACTTACCTGCTAGAAGTGAATCGGTGATTAAAGAGGGGTAGAATTTTCTTCTCACTTCTTACCAATCTACAAATAAACATTTATTAAGCTGCTTCTATGTACTTGGGAGCTTACATCTAAACAGCCCCTGCCCAAAGGGAGTTTTTGTCCTAATGGGGGAAATGACATTCTGTATATAACCATAAAATACAAGGGTGCAATGGATAGAGTACTGGACCTGGAGTCAGGAAGACTCATCATCATCTTCATAAGTTCAAATCCAGCCTCCTCAAACATTTTCTAGTTGGGTGACCTTGGATAAGTCACTCAATCCTGTTTCCCTCAGTTTCCTCATCTGGTAAAATGAGCTGGAGAAGGTAACAACAAACCACTCCATTATCTTTTGCCAAGAAAACCCCAAATGGGGTCAAGAAGAGTCAGACATGACTGAAAAATGACCAAACAACAACAAAAACCCATACAAAGCAAATACAAGGCAACCTTCAAGAGGAAGGTGATTATAAAGGGGTGGGGGTGGTGAGGGCTGGGGAGGGAAGAAAGACCTCACACAGAAGAAGCCACTTGAGCTAAGTCTGAAGGGAAATTTGTAATTTCAGGAGAGGAAGGTGAGCAAGGGGAGTGTTCCAAGCATGAGGGGCAGACACACCAAAGCCAGGAGCCTATGCTTTCAAGGGTCTTTAAGAGGAATGAGCGTTATATTTTGTCAAAAGCTTTTTTTGCGTCTCTTGATTTAATGATATGATTTTTGTTGCTTTTTTGTTGATGCAATCAAGTGTGTTAAAAGTTTTACTTTACATACATCAAACCATACCTGTCTGGCAGGTATAAGACCTGTTTGATAATAATTCAAAATCTTTGTGATAAGAAAAAAATGCTCTAAATCATTATTGATTAGAGAAATGCAAATTCAAACAACTCTGAGCTATCACCTCATACCTATCAGATTGGTTAATATGATAAAAGGGCAAAACAACAAATGTTGGAGGAGATGTTGGAGGAAAAATGGAGACATTAATCCACTGTTGGTGGAACTGAGAACTGATCCATCTATTTTTGGAGAGCAATCTGGAATTATACTCAAAGCATTATAAAACTGTATATACCTTTTGACCAACAATATCATTATTAGGTTTATTTTCTAAGGTGATCAGGGAAAAAGGAAAAGAACCGATATGTTCTACAATATTTATGGAAGCTCTCTTTGAGGAGCAAAGAACTGGAAAATGAAGGGACATCCATCAATTGGGGAATAGCTAAAGAAGTTATGGTGTATGATTGTGATGGAATACTACTGTACCATAAGAAAGGGTGAGCGGGTTAATTCTGGAAAACCACAGAAAGACCTACATGAAATGAGCAGAACAGGAGAACACTATATACAGCAAGAGAAATATTGTTTGAAGAATGACTCATTTGTGTCCACCTCCAGGGAAAGAACTGATAAACAGAAATAAGTAAGACATAGTTTTACATATACATGTATCTTTTTGTCAAATGATGCCTTCTCTAATGGTGTGAAAAAAAGGGTGGGAGGGAGGAGTTCACTGTGTATTTTTATGTAACAAACACAAATAAATAAATATTTTTTAAAATAAAGTAAATATTGTAATGAAAAAGTCTCAAAGGGCCAAACCACTCCCCATCAAAAAATGTTAGAATGGATTAGATGGCAATTAAGCAATAAAACAATAGTCCTTAAAGAAAAAAGCAAAGGCCAGGGGCCTAGTATGAGATGAACAACTGCTAATATTCCCTCTGTATTATAGACAGTATAGATAGGATTAAGAAGTCTGAAAAGGAAGAATGGAGCCAGGTTGGGAAGAGCTCAGAGATGTCCAACTGTACAACCACAGCCTGGGTTCCCTGACCATGGCTTTCCTGCCTCCCCTCTAAGATCTCTAATGCTAGGCAGAGTAGAGACTTGCAAAGACTTAGGAAGTAAAGGTCCTGGGTGTCCCTTCTTGGCCAAGAGGTGACTCTTCACCCACTCCACTTCTCATGGTCCCTTAGGAGAATCCATGGTCTCCAGACCATGGAGATACTTTTCTACTCCAGACCTCAGAAGGTTAAGTGAAAGAATCTAAATATCTCCTTTCATGATCCTGGATCCCAACCCAGAATGCCCCAAAACACAGCATGTTGTCATGGTGACCAAAGTCCTAGCTCACTGTCCTCCTTCTGAATGGCAAGGGAGATCCATAGAAACAGAAGAGATTTAAAGCAGATGGAGGGAGACTTAGAACCAGGGGGACAGAGACATGGTGTTAGTGGCAGCTTTTTTTCAGGTTGTGTAAACCTTGAATGTTCTGGTCTGTGTTAATCAGGTATAACTTGGGATGGGAGGTCTGAAGGGTGCAGGAGGTAGGTAGGTAGGTCCTGGCAGTGAGGTCTTTATACTCACAATTCCCATACATGGGACTGGGAGGGGACAGGGATTGCCCACAAATCTAGGGCTGGTTCTAAGGGTAATGCCCTTCCTGAGGCCCAGTCTTCAGGCTGGATGCTTTTTCTGCTGTTATCAACCACTCTCTGTTTGTCCTTATGGCAAAAGTTTTGTTGTTGTTGTTGTTGTTGTTGTTGTTGTTGTTGTTGTTGTTGTTTTTAAGTTAAGAGCCCTATCCACTATCTAGGGAACAAATCAGTTTCCAGTGGCGCCATATTGTTGGAGATGGAAGGAGGTAAGTGGAACATGAGCCATGAGGGTAGAGGTATGGCATGTCATTCTCCACTTTACCTAGTCAAGGTTGTTGGGGAACACAGACTGATATGGGGG
This sequence comes from Gracilinanus agilis, assembly GCF_016433145.1. Taxonomy (NCBI): domain Eukaryota; kingdom Metazoa; phylum Chordata; class Mammalia; order Didelphimorphia; family Didelphidae; genus Gracilinanus; species Gracilinanus agilis. Next base: position 90,302,707 of record NC_058131.1, read on the forward strand.
CGGGGTTGGGGGAGGGGAGACCAGGATTGATGCTGCCTTCTTATTAGTGAGGATTAAGCTTGGGGGGAGTGAATAGCACCAGCCAAGAAACCAAGCACCAGCATGGCTCTGGGTCCTGAATTCTGAGGAGTGCTCACACATACCTTAAACCCTGGCACAAAACTCGAGGGAGAAAAGGAAGGAAGGACCCAGAAACCTACCCCCAGTAGTGTTACCAAAATCAAAATTAAAGCACAAAATAAAACGGGGCCATAATCAAAGACTTCAGTAAGAAGTTGACTATAATAGAGGGCTAGTTGAGCCAGGCCGTTCCACCATTGTGTAGCCTAAGAGAATATAATGGTGCCTCCTCTCACCCTCTGGCCCCATTTTTCTCTTTATCCCATAGAATCATGGGGTTTAGAACCACAAGGAACCTATTTCTGACTTTCTATCTCACCTGCTTTTTCTCCCTATGTCTTTCTTTCTGATACTGCTTTTCTCTGTATCTCTCTGTCTTTCTCTCTTTAGTTCTGTGTGTCTCTGTCTCCATTTCTCTCCCTTCCTCCCTCTTTCTGTTTCTCCCTTCCTCCTTCCTCCCTCTTTCTCTGTCTCCATGTCTCTGTCTCTCTCTCCCTTCCTCTTCTTCTCTCTTTCTCTGTTTCTGTTTCTTTGTGTGTGTGTCTCCCTTCCTGCCTCTTTCTATGTCTTCCTCCTTCTATCTCTGTCTATCTCAGTGCCTATCTGTTTCTTTCTCTGGGTCTTTGTCTCTCTCTCCCTTCCTCCCTTTCTCTTTCTCCCTCTTTCTCTCTGTTTCTCTGTGTGTCTCTCTCTCTTTCTCTCTTCTTTCTATCTCTGTCCCATTGTCTGTGTTTTGTTTCTCTCTCTGTGTCTCTCTGTCTGTCTCCCTCTTTCTGTCTCTCACTGTCTCTGTTTCTCTGTGTGTGTCTCTCCATCTCTCCCTTCCACCCTCTTTCTCTTTCTATCTCTGTTTCAGTGTCTGAGTCTCTGTTTCTCTCTGTGTGTCTCTGTGTCTCTGTCTCTCTCTCCCTTCCTCCCTTTCTCTCTCTCCCTCTTTCTGTCTCAATCTCTCTCTGTCCCTGTTTCTCTGTGTTTCTTCTCTGTGTGTGTCTCTCTCCCTTCCTCCCTCTTTCTATCTCAGTCTCTGTCTCTGTTTCTCTCTGTCTGTTTCTGTCGCTCTGTCTCTCTCTCAGTGAGGTTGATTTTCTTCCTGCTGCCAGCCCTCACTGAACTGACTTTCCAGGATTCCTCTCCAAGTTGTCATGGAAAGTCAGCTGACCAGCTGTCCCCTGTGGAGGAGGGGAGGGAGTATTCAGCCAAGCACTCCAGATAAGCTGCTCGCCTTTGCCTGGGGTGGGGAGGCAGGTCCTAAAACTTTGTGGCTAGATCCAGGCAAGCTTGCATCAATCCTCCATCTCCTGGGCTCATCTCGTTGGCCACCCCCGCAAAAAAAAAAAAAAAAAAAAAAAAAAAAAAAAAAAAAAGGATCTTTAGAGTCTAGAATCCCCTTTAGGGAAGGGTCATTTGTTCCCTGAGATCAGAAACCTTCCTGAACCCAAGCTTTAGAGCCCCAGGACCGCCTCTAGGAGACTCCTCATTCATGAGCCTACCTTGTAGCAAAGACACAGCTCTTCTCCATCCAGGCGCTATTCTTTGTCCATTCACCTACTTTCCTACTCTACTTACCCTGTGATGAGGAGCCTCAAACCTCCTAGGATTAGAAGACCAGAGTTTTAAAAGTACAAAGGACCCCGGAGGTCCTCTAAGTCATTCACGTTTATGTGCAACATCTCATTGAGTCCTCACAAGAGGAGGTGCTCTTATTACCCCCCATTTTTCAGATAAGAAAACTAAGGCTCATAGAGGAAGATCTAGATGATATGTAATAAAGCCAAGTCTTAAAATTCAGTGCTCTTTCTAGAATACCATGAATCCCACTGACCCCTGCTCTTTTTTTTTTTTTAACCCTCCTTATCTTCCACCTTAGAATCAATATTGGATATTGGTTCTAAGGCAGGAGGGTGATAAGGGCTAGGCACTGGGGGTTAAGTGACTTGTCCAGGGCACACAGCAAGGAAGTGTCTAATGCCCAATTTGAATCTAGGAACTCCCCTCTATTCCTCTCAATCTACTTAGCCACCCATCTGCCCCCTAGTCTCTACTCTTTCCACTAAGAAGGAAGATGAGGAGGAAAAAGCTATGGCTGACTTTCTAGATGTGAAGAGCCCTGGGAAAGTACCCTCACTACTCCATAATGCTGCTTCCTAGCTGCCAGCCAGAACCAACCTTCTAGGTCCGTATTATGATTCGAGGGGCTGAGATGTCATTTTCCTCCCAAAATTCACCCCCAGTGCCTGTCACTGACACCTGAAATTTTACCAGCATAGATTCATTCCTTTGGGTTGAGTATTACTTCCCCTTGGTCCTTCTGGGAGCTTATTAAGCTTTTATGAGTTCAGCCTTTCATACCAAGTGTCAGTTAGTTAATCATACAGGCATTAACACCCACCCTTCTTGACAGCTGAATGGGGTGCGGTGGGTGACCAACAGAAGAGGACTCAGGCTTCCTTTTCCCCATCCTTTGAGCATCCCCGCTGCTTCATCCCCCTCTCCATCCTACCCTCCATTCTCCTGTCGATGGATAAACTTGTTCTTAACAGAGTGCTGGGGCTAAAACCGTATCATCCTTTCCAGGTGGGACTTCTGTCTTAAAATAGGAATCCTAAAGGGGGATTCCTTAACCCAAAGGAATGTGGTTCTCGCAGGGGAATTCTGAGCATGGATGAAAGATGGGAGGAGTTGTCTGTTTGGGTTGGGGAGTTTGAGGGTGAGGGAGGAGGCTCCAACCACCTTCTGTCCAGGGAAGCAGGTCCTGATGGGCAGTCCTGGGCAGCTAGGGGGCAGCAGAAGGGCACAGGGGAGCAGGGCTTCTGCCCTAGAGTCATGAAGGTCACCACTCTGGGCACACACACATTCCCCGCCCCCACCAGACATCTGAGTCCTTGAGGTTCCTGATTCCTTCTCTCCCATCCACCCGCCTCCCCCTCCAGGACAGCTCTGCCAGAACAAGATTAGACAGTTTTCCAACACCTGCTCTAGTGAGCAATCAGGCCTCAGTGTCATTCAATTGCTAATGCTCCAGGCAGCCCCTGGCACACACCCTGCCTCAGATGCCTCCCTCACATCTTTAGAGAGAGCATGGGACTGACGCAGAGACTTGGGCCCAGACTCTGGCCTCCACCGGCCCCATTCCGGTTGCTTTAGTCAAGGTCCTTGCACAGAATACTGCCTCTCCCACTAGTACTGATTTGGGTCAAATCCAACCTCCTCAGTCTGGCATCCATGGCATTGGGAGCCCTTTACGCTGGTCCTAGCCTACCTGAATAATCTTATCTCCTTCTCCTCCTCCTCCCCAGTGGAAACCCTAGGGCTTGGCCAACCTGGACTCCTACCTGGTCTCCCCATTGTCTCCTTTCAGGCACTTTTCTCCACATTCTCCCTCCCCTCCCCCTATGAGTGGTTCCCATTCACTTCAAGCTCTGGATTCCTCTGACTGGAATGGCTTCCTCCCACCCTTTTCTCCACCTTATGCTTCAAGACCCAGGTCAAAACTCGTCTCCTTCACAGACCTTTCTTTGACCATTCTAGCCTGAATTTGTCTTAGCCCTTCTGGGTAGGAAGTAGCAGAGCAGACAGAGTGCTGGGCTTGGAGTTGGGAAAAAACGAGGTTTGGATCCCACCTTTGAGACTAATAAAAAAAACCCTCGGCTAAGTCAATGAACCTCTCTTAGCCTCAGTTGTTTCAACTGTAAAATTATTTTGTTAGTAATTTGTATAATTATTTTGTTTGTAATTTGTAAAATTATTATTGTATGGATCAAATAGAATAATACATGTCAAGCTACCCTTAAAGAGCTACATAAACATTAACTATTATTATTATTCCTACTACACTGATTGTGATGGAGCCACAGAACTTTAGAGTCAAAGGGGGCCTTAAGAAGCAAGAGCTCAGCTTGTCCCACCTCCTCTTCCTTTTACATATTGAGAAATTGAAGCTCAGAGATGATCATGGTGATGATATTGACAGTGAAGATAATGATTGATGACAGCATTTATGTAGCGCTTTATAGTTGGCAAAGCACCTTACATGTGTTATCACATTTGATCCTTACACCATCCCTGTAAGGTAAATGCAATTATTATTCTCATTTTATAGGTAAGGAAAGTGAAGCTATGAGCAATAAAGAGATTTGTTCCTGTCGGACCACCGTGAAGCATCAGAGGCAGGATTTGAATTCAGATCTTCTTCATTCCAAATCTAACATTCTGCCCACTGTGCCACTTAGCAGGGGAGAGATTTAAGTGATTTGTCCATGGTCAATAAGGATTTGAACTCGGGTCTTCTGATTACAAGTGTTCTTCCCACTAGACCACACTGGCCCTTGTGAATATAGAAAATGAAAGCAAAGGACACCATCAGCTATATGAATAATTGACCTGACATAGTCAATAAAGCAACAGGCAAGCCTACCTGTTCCTGAGCCCTCCTTATCAAATATGCAGATAACACAAAGCTGGAAGCAATTGCTCATGCCTTGGAGATGAGAATCTGGATCCAAGAGACTGTTGACAGGCCAGATCTAACAAGTTAAAATTTTAAAGGGAAAAATCCCTATTTAATAAACATGAATTCCTCAGCTTGGGGTTCAAAAATTAACTGCAAAAGGATGGCATCAGCATGATTAGACAATGAGCCACCTCGCAGCCCCCCAAAAGAATACAGTCTTAAACTGGATTATAACAAGGGAGGTTTCTATCCTTTGTCCCGGTCAGATTGCATGTTATGGGCACCATATTTTGTTGCATTTTTGCTATTGTTTTAAGTTTATTTGTAAGGAACAAAAATCCATTTTATTCCTCTCTCCCCAATTACCCCCTTTAAAAAAGAAAGAGAAAAGAAAAAAAAAGAAAAAGAAAACCCTTGCAACAAATGCATAGTTAAGGAAAACAAATATCCACATTGGCCATATCTAAAAAAAAATACCTATCTCATTCTTCACTCTGAGTTCATCAATTCTTGCCAAGAAATGAGTGAGGTAGTATATTTTACTATCAGTCTTCTAAATTATGATTGAAAATTAACTTATACCATTCTTATGTCATTCAAGTTGTTTGTCTTTACGATGTTGTTGTTAGATAAATTGTTCTCTTGGATCTGCATTATTTATAATTGCATTATTTCCTAAAGGTCTTCCCAGATTTTTCTGAAATCATCCCCTTCATCATTTCTTGAAACATAATAATATTCCATTATGTTCATTTATCATAATTTGTTTAGCCACTATTGCTGGGCCCCCAGCTTCCAGTAGCTTCCAGTTCTCAGAGACTACAAAAAAAGTTGCTATAAATATTTTTGTGCCCATGGGACCTTCCCCTCCTTCTTTGATCTCTTTAGGGCATAAGCCTCCTGCATTAAAATGTATGCACAGTTTAGTAACTTTAGGGGCAGAGTCTCAGATTGCTTTCCAGAATAACCACTCTAGTGCATTAATATCTGGTACCATATTTTAGGAGGGCTAAAGATTGGTTGAAAGAAATAGAGACATTTAGCTTAGAGAAGAAAAGATTTAAGGCAGGCACTAGAGATCTTTGACAGTTTAAAAGAAGGATTCCACTTATTCTCCTTGGTCTCAAAAGGCAAAAAGGTGAATAGTTAATGAAAATGGTAGAGAGGAATATTTCTGCTCCAAATAAAGAGAAGCTCCATAATAGTTAGAGTTAGACAAAGGTCAGAGGAGCTGCTTTCTGGGATTGGTGAGTTCTCCATGACTAGAAGTTAAGGTCAATGCTAAAGAATGACTTGTTGCAGTGTGGTATGGGTGATTTCTGGTCAGGTGTAGATTGGTTGAATTGAGATCTGGCACCGATTTTTAGATCTTGCCAGTTGGACTGCAATGGAGGATAAAAGTACGAAATTTGGAGTCAAGATTTGAGCTCAAATATCAACTCTTTGACTCACAACCTACTTATGTGATCTTTGTTTGACAAATCACTTAAATTCTATGGGTCTTAGTTTCCCCATCTACAAAATGGGGACTAGATGACTTCCAAGGTTTCTTCCAGTTCAAAATCTATGATCCTATGACAAAAACCAAGGAACTGGAAGTAAGGTGAGTCAACGTAGTACTGTGGGTATTGGGAAGGATATTACTTTTTTGGACTAAAGAAACCTTCCGCAGCACTGAGTGACCCATAGCAATTATCAAGAGAGCATTAGAATACAGCACGTTAACAAGCTTAGTGATTACCAAACCACTTCTGGAAAAATTCTTTTAAAGTCCTTGCTTTGCCAAAATCCAAATGAATTATCTTTTTCTGAATTACTCATTTGCCTTGTGACTAAATCTCTGTAAAATGCCCATGAACTTGAGAGTCTGTTGGCAAAAGGAGTAAAGAAAGTACGGACATTTTGAAAAGAGATTTTGTAGGGAGAGGAGCTGTTTTCACAAGTTGGACAAAGGACACATGGAAGAACTAGAATTGTTCTGCTTGTTTCCAGTGGGCAGAGCTGGAAACAATAAGTAGAAGTCACAAAGAACCAATTCTGAGCTTGAAATAAGGACAAGCTTCCTAACAAAAAGACTTATCTTGGAGGCAGCTAGGTGGCTCAGTGTATTGAGAACCATGCCTAGAGATGGGAGGTCTTGGGTTCAAATCAGACCTTATATTTCCCAGCTGGGTGACCCTGGGCAAGTCACTTAATCCCCATTGCCTAGCCCTTATGCCTTGGAACTGACACACAGTATTGATTCTAAAAGAGAAGTTAAGGGTTAAAAAAAAAGTTATCTTACAATGTTATGGACTTCCTCTGGATTTAGTGGTTTCCCTACTCTTTGGAGGTCTTCAAGCCAAGGCTTGTTGGATTGATTGTAGACAGGATTCATTTTCTATGCTTCATTCCTTTAACTTATCCATCATGCCCTCAATCTAAGGACCTTCTACCATCTCCCCTTCCCACTCTTCATTTTTCAGCTTCCTTTTATATATCATCCTTCAACTTTAGACTGTAAGTTTTAAAGGTTGTTTTTTTTTCTCAGAAATATTTTTATCCCCAGCATTTAACATAGTGCCTAGCACATAGTAGGTGCCTAATAAATGTTTATTGACTAACCAGTGATTCAAGAGTGGGTTGGACTAGATGGTCTTTGGGGTCCCTGAGACTGATTCTGTGACCTCAGAGAATGCTAAAGTATTGGAATCAGTTTATGAAGTGTGCCCTACCTTTGTGCATGAAATTGGAGAGATATCGAATCAGGCTGCCCAGAGCTTAAATGATTTGAAATAGGGAGAGTAGGGACAGCTGGTGGTACAGTGAATAGAATACTGGGCCTACAGACAGGAAGACTCATCCTTCTGAGTTCAAATCTAACCTTGGACCCTTACTAGCTACACGACTCTGGGCAAGTCACTTAACTACATTTGCCTCAATTACCTCAACAGGAAAATGAGCTAGAGAAGGAAATGATAAACCACTCCAGTATCTTTTTTTAATCCATATCTTCCATCTTACCATCAATATGGTATATTGGTTCAAGGCAGAAGAGAAGTAAAAGGCTAAGCAATGGAGGTTAAGTGACTTGCCCAGGGTCACATAGCTAGGAAGTATCTGAATCTAGATTTGAACCCAGGGCCTCCCATCTCTAGGACTGGCTCTCAATCCATTGAGTCACCTAATCTGCCCCCCAATAAAATGTCTTTTCCAAGAAAACCCCAAATGGGGTCATAAAGACTCAGACCCAATTGAAAAATGCCTAAACAACAAGAGGGAGAGCAGGTCTGGGAATGAGAGTGAGTCTTTATCTTGAAAGAGATTTGAGTTGGAGCTGAATTCTGAAAAAGACATGGGCTATGGTGGGGTCCCATTTTCCATAGAGACATAGGGACTCAGACCTGGGATGGGGCCCAGATGAGTCATCTAGTCCATTTTACAGAGGAAGAAACAAACCCATGGAAGGTAAGTGATTTGTCGAGGTCACCCAAGTAATTAGTCCATTGGAGTTGGGGAGCATAAAAGGTTTGGGAGGCTGTCTCAGATTCTGACGGTGGATGATCAGGACTGGAGCTGGCTGTGCTTCCCAAGGTCTCTATAAGCTGCCAGACAGACCTTTCCTTGCCAACAGGCTGGCCTGCCAGCTGAGGCAGCTTGATTAGAATTCCCCAGTCCCTGAAGCCGGTTTTCTTCCCAGCTAATGGAACCTCTGAAGCCAGGCAAAAGATGATCTATTCCGTTGGCTTGGTAGGGGACAATAGTAACTGATTGAGGGATGTGGTAAGGGGTGGGTGGGCTGATGAGCATCCTCTCTAGTCCCTTTCTGAGGACCTCTCCGTGTTTCTCAGGGTCCACTGGTTTGTCAAAGCACCCCAAGTCCCAAGAGGTTCTGAGCCAGGGGAGACTACAGAAGGGGGGGGGGGGAAGCTTGGGTGCTGGCATACTGGGACCATGGGAAAGGGAGAGAGCCTCTGTTTAATCTATGATGAAAACCAGGCTCTGTTGAGGTGGGGGGGAGGGGATGGGGAAGAGAGAGCAGAGAGAGAGACCAGTCTGTTCTGTGCTTGGCTCAGCTTTAGAGAGCCCAAAGAAGGCAGAGGAGGGGCTCACAGCTGAGGGCAGAGTTCCTGGCTGTCCAGGTGCCTATGGCTCCCTCCTCTTCCCGGTCCCCCAAAACCTGGCTAACAGAGACAGGTCGTATGTGATGGTATATCCAATACACAGACCCCTAAACTTGCCTTTGGACCTGTCACAGTTTTAGATATGAAAAGGTCTTCATGGGCTCACCTAGCACCCCTTGCTTCCCTTGAGACAAAAGGGATTCTGCTCCCATACCCAACAGGCACAGCCTCTCCCTTGAGTCCCCAGAAGCCAAAGCCACCCTTGTTGCTCCCTTCCCCTCTGATTCACCGGACTTTCTGCTCTCTGGAGTAAACAAGTCGACAGGAAAGTATAGGGGTGGGTTTGGGTTCAGACTTGGGTTCCTCCTTTTCTGTCCCCATTTCCTTTTAGCTGGCCCACTCTCAGAAGGTCAGGAGCCCAGGGCTGCTCCCTTTCCTTTGGGGAAGGGCCCACGGAGGCCTGATTGTCCTTAGGCTCTACTGACCTCTTAGATTTATGGGTCAAAAGTAAGGAAAGAGATGTGTGTGTCAGCATCCTATGTCAGCAACATGGGTGTCCTATCTCCCCTAGCACTGAATCCTAGAATCTCAGAGTCAGAAGACCTATAGAGTCAGAGGTCATCTGGTCAACCTGTATCTAAAGAAGGATCTTTTCTAAAGCACCCTCATTCCTTTCTATTTTAAGAGAGCCAGAAATGGGGAACTTGCTCCTTCCAAAAGCCAATATTCTGAACTTCTGTTAGGAAGTTTTTATTTATTTTTGTATTTTATTTAGGAATATGTTAGGAAGTATTTATTTATCATATTTATTATATATTTGTGATTTCGTTGGCATGGGAACTCTTGGATGAGGAAACTCCCTCTCTGATACCAGTGAAGGCTGGTATCTTTTCAGAAATCAACAGGTTTTAGAAAGTCGTCTGGAGACATTGAGAGGTTACTTGACTTTGCCTAGATCACAGTTAGTAGATGTCAGAGGTAGAGTCCAAGACCAGCTCTCTTTCAAGCCGAAATATATTTCTCTAAAACTTCAGCCCATTGCTTCGAGTTCCGGCTTCTGGGGCCATGCAATACAAAGTCAATCTCCCTTTCCTTTGAGTGCCCTTCAAATAGTACAGACAGGGACAATGAATCAAGGTGTCAAAATGTACAAGTCAAGTATTTCCTCTCGCCAGGCGCTGTGCTAAGCCTTCTGCAAGGTAAATATTATCTAAGTTATCCATTTATATCCTCCAACCAATCCTCATGTGACATGGCTTCCTGCCATCTTGGTTGTCCCCCTCTGGACACACTTCATCTTATGAATGACCCTCCTAAAATAGGGAACTGAGAACCAAACACAATATTACAAATGGGTACTTTGACCAAGAGATAGCATGGCTGAGTGGAAAGAGAGAGACATCCTTGGGACCTGTATTCAAGTCCTACCTTTCTGACTATGTGACTCTGGGCTTCTCATTTACCTCTTCTGTGTTCCAGGTAGCCCTCCGAGACCATAAGTTTTAGTGGTCACTCATATGGAGCGTGTGCTCTCCCCTCCCTTCTGTCTTTGTATCAATTCTAAGGCAGAAGAGTGGTAAGGACTAGGCAATTGGGTATAAATAACTTGCCCAGGCTCACGTAGCTAGGAAATGTCTTAGGTTGAACTTGAACCCAGGTCCTTCTGATTCCAGGCCTGATGCTCTGTCCACTGTGCTACTAGAGTTGATTCTGGAGGGTCTATTCTATCCTTTACTCTGAACAATATGCATTTTAATAATGAAGCCTAAAAGGTAGCTAGGTTTTTTGGTTACCATGCCACACTGCTGTCTCATAGTGAACTTGGAATACCCAAGTTCAAATCCTGCCTCAGGCACTTGCCAGCTGTGTGACCTTGGCTAAGTCCTTTCATAATCCATGACTCTCAGTTTTAGTGCCTACCCCATAGGGTTATTGTGAGCATCAAATGAGACAGCATGTGTAAAGGGCTTTGTGAACTTTCAAGCATGTATAAAATGCTAGCAATTATTCCATCCCAGATGTTCATGAGGGCTATTTGTACCTGACCTGTGATAGAGCCTTCCAAGCTCATATTGATCTTGTTAGCCGCTGTCAGACACACTGTACCCCTACATAGTGATGTCATCTTCTTTTTTTTTAAACCCTCACCTTCCATCTTAGAATCAATACTGTGTATTGGTTCCAAGGCAGAAGAGTGGTAAGGGCTAGGCAGTGGGGGTTAAGTGACTTGCCCAGGGTCACACAGCTAGGAAGTGTCTGAAGCCATATTTGAACCCAGGACCTCCCATCTTTAGACCTAGACAGCGATATCATCTTGGTCTTTATATATGAAGGACAGCCACCATTGTTATCTCTTCCCATATGACTGGGGGCTTCCCAAAACCAAGACTATGCCTTTCCCTTTAGAAAACATTTGCCAGCTCTGGAATTGTCTCTTCCTTCTAGACAGAAAAGCAGAGACTGGGTCTCCCCAACGTATCGCAGCTCTCCAAAGGTAGAGCTCTCCAATCTTCTCCTTCTTCTCTTCTCACCCCTTCCATCCTCTAACAATCTAGCCTGGTTGATGAAGGACCGACCGGCTGAGAAGGGTCAAGGACTCATCTTCCCTTCTTGCTCCAAAGACTTGAAAGAGCTCCTATAAATCCCCTGGAAAGTGGAAAGAGCCTTGGCTCTGGAGTCTTGGAGGACTTGGGTACAAATCACACCTGTGTCTCTTATTACTTATGTGACTTTGAAAATAGTCATTTAACTCCGTTGGGTCTTGGTTTTCTCGTATGTAAAATGAAGGGCTTGGGTTAGATGTCCTCTGAGATCCCCTGAAGCTCTGAATCTATGATCCAGTGATCCCAAAGGTGGACCATTGCCCAGCACAAGGCAAGGGCAGCTCTTTGGAAGGTTGAAAGGCTACGGCTGGGGGAGATGAGGAGTGGAGGGGGGTGAATTCTCCTGCCAACCCTTCCAACTGACAAACGAAGCCCCTTCGAGCCAGGTGAACCCAGAGGGAAAGCACGGGTCAAAGTCCTGAGACGTCCAAAACTTGGGTAGTGCTGATCTGAGAATCCTCCCCTGTCATTCTGAGACTCAAAGTGGGGGCTACTCACTGTACATGGGCTGTATATAGCCTCGATCCCATTACGTTGCTGGGTGTAGCCCATTTGATAACAAGTGGGTGAGATCAGTGACAGGCCCGAGTGCTGAGGACTTCAGGACTGAGCCCAAATAGAGTGAGTGCCAGGAAACAGGGCCCCTCCTCTTCTCAATGCAAAATTTGTATCAGATTTTAAAAGGCAGATTTTTGGAGAGATTTCCCCAGGAGCAAATCCTGCCTCCCAGGCCACAAGAGGTTTAATTTGAAAACATACACACAGACACACACCCATGAGTCCCTATTTAATTTTTACCTTGACATTCAAGGGCCCAAAGAAGCAGGAAAGTTCTCTCTCCCCCTCTACCCAGGGCTCATGTTATGAAAAGCTGGAATGGGCTGCTGTCTTCACAGTATGACTCAGGGTGGTTAGAAGACTTCTCTAGCCTCCAAATTCCCCTTACCTCCAGCCTGCCGCTGCACCTGAAATTTTTACCATTAGAGCATCAATCCTTTGGGTTGGGCATTGACCTTTCTAAGTTCCTTTTTTAAAATGTAAATGCTCTGGGGAAAAGAGATTGAATCAAGTTCTTGAAATCTATGTGTGGTCAACTTCAGTACATCAGGTCACAAGAAGGCACTTGGGAGAGGGAAAGGACACAATATAGAGCTGGAAGGGACTTACAAGATCATCTAAGCCGATGTCTTCAGCTTACAAATGAAGAAATTCGGGGTGCAGCTAGATAGCTCAGTGGATTAGGAGTCAGACCTAGAGGTGGGAGATCCTGGGTTCAAAACTAGCCTCAGATACTTCCTTGTTATGTGACCCTGGGCAAGTCACTTAAGCCTTGTTGCCTACCCCTTACTACTCTTCTGCCTTGAAACCAATACACAATATTAGTTCCAAAATGGACAGTAAGGGCTTTAAACACACACACACGCATGCACACATGCACAAATGAGGAAACTGAGGCCCAAAGAAATAGTAGAGAGGGGGAATAAAAACTCGTAAACTCTCAGTTCTGCTCCAGTCATTTTGAGCCTCCATTCCATTGCCTTGACATTGGAAAAGGTGGGAGCAATCAAAGATCAATAGCTATCCCTTTGTGCTGTAGACCAGGCCTGCTCATTGCCAATATAAAGATGTTTTTCTTCTTTGCCAAGGAGTATTTCCAAGGGAGTGCTAGGCTGGAGAATGATCATCTGGGAGGAATTAGTGGTCTTTTCAGTCTGCATGTGTATGTGCCATACTCTGGGGGCTTTTCCATCAACTAAGGGAAGAAATATTAGATAATCTCAAAAGTCTCTTCCAGCTCCAGAATTCTAAGAAATAACCATCTCCCTGGATTCAGAGGTCCCAGAGATGTCACAATAGGACCAAACATCAAAGGAAGCTGACTAAGAATGCTTTTTGTTTGTTTTTCCCTTAAAACTCAACAAAATCCTTACCTTCAGTCTAGATTCCTCCTTCATGATCTAAAGAAACTGTGCTTCATCATCCAGTCAACCTCATCTCTATCTGTCCTCCTGAAACTTTGACCTTGGGGACAGAGTTTTGCCAACTGGACAAGCTCCCAGAAATGGCTCCCTATCAACACCATGAGAGAGTCTCACTTTTATTCTCTATACAGTCCTACAGTCAGAGGAAATTACTGAGTCTCCTGGAGAAGTAGCTCTTCCCTCTGAGGATGGCACTCCCAGTCCAACTTCAGAATCGACACAAACCCAAAACAAAGAATTTCCATTGCTTTCTAAGTTGCCATGTTCTTGCATGTTTTCAATAAGTCATTAAGCACCATTATATATGCCAGAAACTGTGGTAGATACTGAGGATACAAAGACCAGAATGGAACAATTTTGCCCACAAGAAGCTTACCTTTTAAAAGGGGAGACAACATGTACATATGTAAGCATATGTGCAATAAATACAAAGTCTTTCTGGTAGCGAGGGCATTGGTAGTGGTGAGAATCAGGAAAGATCTCATTTGACTTGAGTCTTAAAGCAAATGAGAGATTTCAGGAGATTGAGGCAAAAAGAGAAAAGTGGTTATCAAGGAAGAGTGTAATTTGGACCCCTGTCTTCCTATTACAACAACAGATAAAGTTCTGGGCCTAGCATCAGAAAGATCTGAGCTCAAATCTGGTCTTGGACACATACTAACTGTGTGACCCTAGACAAGTCACTCAATCCTGTTTGCCTCAGTTTCCTCATCTGAAAAATGAGCTGGAGAAGAAAATGGCAAACCACTCCAGTATCTCTGCCAAGAAACACTCAAAAAGGGGTCACAAAGAAGGGTTGGACACAACCAAAAGACAACAACTGAAAACTTCCCACCACGCCATTCTTCAAATATCCTCTTCAATCTATCTCTTAGATTGTCTCCCTCCAAGAGCATAAACTATGGACATTTAATTTAATTCTGCATTGACCAAGCTAAGCCCTATGCTGGGTGCTTGGGGAGACCCGAGGCTTAGAGAGGATGACCCTCTCACAATCATCTTAAAGTTGGAAATGACTTTAAATATCATCTAGTCCAACACCTCGTTTATAAAGGAGCTGGAGCTCAGAGAATTGAGGCAACCTTTGGCCTGTTAAGATTTAAGATGCTCTAGGGGATGTATATTAATTTATAATTATTTATTAAATAGTTAAAAGCAGGTTGGAGAAAGAAAAGGCATATAGCCACATGGCTTCTTCCCTAGCTAACCCTCGCTCTAGCTGTTTGACCAGAAAGACCCCAAGAGCTTCCTTAATCCATAAGCTAGGTGGCTCAGTAGATTGAAAAACAAGCCTAGAAATGGGAGGTCCTAGGTTCAAATCTGGCCTCAGATACTTCTACCTTGGACAAGTCACTTAAGCCCCATTGTTTAGCCCTTACTGTTCTTCTGGCTTGGAACCAATACACAATATTGGTTCTAAGATGAAAAGTAGGGGTTTTTAAATTTTTTTTTGACTCAAAATTTAGCGTGCTACCTTTTCAATACTGTCTAATGGGGCATACTTCTAAGTAGGGAGAAAAGATAAGAGCAAATAAAAATAAAATACAATATCATATGATAAGTGTAGAATAAGGGCTATGTGGGGTCCTTACAGCCTAGGATCATCATAGAAGGCTTCATGGAAGACATAGCATATGAATTGAGCTTTAAAATTTAAGTAGTAATTTAATTGGTAAAGAAGGAAAGGGAAGATTTCTGACATAGGGAGCAAAGGCCCAAACTGAAGAGAGAGAGAGAGAGAGAGAGAAAGCATTTATTCAGCACTTACTGTTACAGCTTATTGTGCTAAATGCTAGGGATGCAAATACAATCAAATAAGACAGTCCTTAACCTCAAGGAGCTTACACTCTAATGAAGAAAAACAACATAGCCAAGTTGGAAAAGGAAAAGGGTACCCAGACACCTACAAGATGACTGGTGATGAGGAGCAGTTCAGAAAATAAGTCAATCCAAGAGTGAAGTGACACTGTCTGGGGTGCTTCATGTAATGGTGGCCCAGCCTAGAAAATCACCAATCAGGAGGACAGCTGGAGATTTTTCCAACATTGGAAAGTAGCCGGTGAGGAATAAGAGAAATCCAGGGAGTAAGTCAATCTGGAAACACACAGTGCATAATGAGGAAACAGAAAGCAGTCTACTTTGCCTGGGGCATAGAGTACATAGAGAAACACCCTGAGATTAGGCAGCAAAGGTAAATTGAAGCCAGATGGTGGAGAATCTTGAAGACCAGGCAAAGATGTTTGAACATTATTGAATAATGGCTAATAGGGAGCTATTGAAAGGCTATAAGCAAAGGAAACATGTGACTCAGTCAATACTTAACAATTTTGGTCATTGGTGAGAAAACGTCATCAGCTCCACCATTACTCAACCCCCTTTAAGGGTGTTCCAAGCTGATTTTCATGGTTGCGATGGGGTATTATGTGGATTGAGCAGAATATGCTCATCACAACTCTGTCTAATGTTATATGTAGTCTTTAAGTTGATTTGAAAGGACCCAGGCTCCTAATTCAAGAATATTATAGAAGGAAAATATAATTTTAGGATCATAGCTTAAATAAGCATCTGGGCTAAGAGATTCTTAAGTGATATCACAAAAGAGCTAAAGACAGTACTCCATACATCAAACTAAAAAGCAGAATTGTAATAGAAATCAGCAAAGACCCTCTGGTAGTGGTATTGTAGCAGCATACAGAAGTATCAGCTCAAAGAAGCTGCATCATATAGCTAAAGACCTAAGAATGGCAGCAGAGATCAGTGGCAGTCCAGTGGAGATCCCAAAAGAGATGAAATACTGGAGAGCTAGAGAATGAGGATATCTCTTCTGCATGGAATGCTGGAGTCATCTTGGCCATGCATGTCCCCTCGCTTCCATACTCATTCCCTGGCCACATATGTGTCCCTCCATGTGTGTTTTCTGTCAATGTGTGTCCGTTGTGTGTCCCCACTGCTCATAGGATTCGGAGGTGAAAAAGGGAAGAGAGTATATCCTTGGGTATACTGGGGAATCTTTCTCACCTCTTGTTTTTATTATGCTGTTTGAATGACCTTTGCTTTCAACTAATGTGTCTTCTGCTTCACCTAGTAAATGTAAACATTTTGGTGAGTGCTTATGAGCTATGATTATGAGTAGGCAGCCACCCATAAAGTGTCCTGATAGATAGGCTTTCCGGAGGTCCATGAATAAAAGGGCCCTGGATGGTACACACACATGAGACAAGACAGTGCAGTAGTGTAGGGGAAAGTTTGTTGGCTCTACTGACAGAAGATCCAGGGACCAGGGAACAGGCTCTAATGTCAGAGGATCCAGGGATTCTTAGTGCCTAAGTGGCCTTGAACTAATATTTCTGGACCTCAGTTTCCTCATAGGTAAAATAAAAGAGTTGAATCCTTTGATAATCCTATGTATCTAAGATTAGTCTAAAAGTGTTATGAAGGAGGGTCCTAGGTCTCCATCACTGTGTCACCACATACAAGACCTCCTAGGGAAGTCCATATCAGACACATATAACTCTCATCCTCCATGCTTTCTTCTCCCTTTTTCCAGCCACAGAAAAAGCAAAGACAAAGGAAGAGACTGTAGTCCTCAGTGTTGTGACCAGCATGCTTCCCCAGGGCTCACGGGGAGGGTTATCTTGCAATTGGCAACTCAGAGATGAGACTGATACAATTTATTAAAAGGTTGTCTGTGTTGGAACGTTTTGTTTTTATTTTATCCCTGAAGCTGAGACCTCTATTCCTTATCCCACAGGACCCTCCCACTTCCTCCTGGGATTCCAACTGAGGACAATGTGGTTTGCAGAATGTTCTAATCCTAACCCAGGGTTCAGAAAGAAAAAATGACTAAAAACCTTGGTATGCATAGCTTGCTGCTTCCTGCAAAGCATTATGAATGAAACATGTAAAGAGCAGCTGGAGAGGCAGAGAATGGAAACTCTGAGTGATTTCATGGCTTCAGGTCATTGAATATCACAATGTAAGCAAAACAAGCTATTTATTTCTACCAGCTCCATATAATTGGCGTGCTTCTTCCCACTCCCTCGTTCCCCTCCTTCCAAGAACCCCAGTCTAAAATCCAAAGGATGTACTCTGATTGCTCACTCCATTCCAAATGCTCTAATGGCCTCCACCCCCATTCACAGCTAGACCAGGAAGGCTTGAGTTACAGCTCCAGGCTGGGAAAATACAAGCTTGTTTAGATTAGGAAGCTGCTGCCATTAGTCCCACCTCACCCAGCTCCAGGACTGATGCTTGGTAAGGGTCCACCAACTCTGAAGTCCCTAGAGCAGCTCTTGGCTGGCACTTTGGGGATGATTCCTGAGAAGAATGCCTCCCACTCCCTATTCTCCTATTCAGAGAGAGAGAGAGAGAGAGAGAGAGAGAGAGAGAGAGAGAGAGAGAGAGAGAGAGAGAGAGAGAG
>NC_058131.1:90320435-90363351 GCF_016433145.1 Gracilinanus agilis
GAGAGAGAGAGAGAGAGAGAGAGAGAGAGAGAGAGAAAGGAAGAGAAAAGGGCAGGGGAGAAGAGAGAGTCAGTTAGTCAGAGAGAGTCAGAGAGACAGAGACAGAGAGAGAAACAGTCATAGCGAGAAAGAGACAGAGAAACAGAGACACAGAAAAACAGACAGACAGACAGATGGAGATTACCTTACATTTAATTTTTATTTATTTTATACATTCTTGGTCATATACATGTTGCACCCCCCAAACTATGTGGGAGTTTTTCAGTCCTGTCTTTGTATTCCAGGACATGATTACCATACACTAGGTGCTTAATAAATGTTTGCCAGTTGATGTGATTGCTTGAAGTACATAGCATCATAAAATGTTAGAGCCTGGAGAGGTCTTCGAGGTATCCTGCTGAGAGGCTCTCAACTTTTTTCTGTAATGTACCCCTTGGTCAACTGACAAAACCTATGGAGTCCTTCTCAGAATAATATTTTTAGATGAATAAAATGAAATACATAGGATTACAAAGGGAACCAGTTATTTTGAAATGCAATCAAAAATTTTTAAATGTTTTTTAAAGTTCATGGACTCAAGATTATGAAGTCCGGATTCTAGCCTAGCCCTTTCCATTCACAGATGAAGAACAAAGGCCCAGAAGATTAAATGATCTATTGCAAATTCACATTATTAATAAAAGCCCAACTTGAACTTGATCTCCTGAGACTGTCTTATATTCCTTCTGCTATAGTGTACTCACTCTAACCCCTAGCCCTGTATAATTATCATCTTCATGACAGCTTATTTTTTGAGCGGTCCTTTTTAGCTTACAACATAAGCCCAAGCCTTCTGTAAGGGAGTTAGAAATATCATTGGATTATTTTTACTGATGAGGAAATTGGGACACAGAAATACTTGTCTAAGACTCTACTGACCCTTCCAACCCCATATGTCTATAATGAAACACATCATGTTTCTCCCAAAACAGTTCCTGTGTCCCAATCCCCAATTCCTCTCTGTTACCACCATTCTAGCAGTCTTCCAAACTTGAAGTCTCAAAGTCATTTTTTTAAACCCTAATCTTCTGTCTTAGAATTAATACTATGTATTGGTTCCAAGGCAGAAGAGTGGTAAGAGCTAGGCAGTGGGGGTTAAGTGACTTGCCCAGTCACACAACTAGGAAGTATCTGAGGTCAGATTTGAACCCAGGTCCTCCTATCTCTTGGGCTGGCTCTCAATCCAGTGAGCTACCCAGCTGCCCCCTCAAAGTCATTTTTGACCTTTCCCTCCCCTTTATGTCCCTTATTCAATTACTCCTCAAGTCCCTCTGATTTTTTCTTCATTCTGGGTGTCTTTTCAAAGCTGTACAATAAAGCCTTTTCTATCCAGAACCTTCTGGGGATGGGTAATTCTGGAGATCAGAGGTCTCTGGTCTCTATACACGTACACAGTTACAGCTTCAAACTGGGCAAGTCCAAGGCTGGAAGACGTTGGTATTCTAAGTACTATAACTTTTCATCTTAACAGTTTCTTACTGAAATTTTTTGACCTCTTTCTCATAAAGGTAGAGTGAAATGTGTACCACTTGAGATCTCTTAAGCAATAATAATAATAATAATAGCTAAGGTTTGTATAGTGCTTACTATATGCCAGACTCAGTGATAAGCACCTTACAATTACTATCTCATCTGATCTTCACAGCAACTCTGAAAAGTGGGCACTATTATTATTCCCATTTTACAGCTGAGAAAATTGAGATAAACAGAAATTGAGTGATTTCCTCAGGGTCACACAGCTAGTAAATGTCTGAGGCCATATTTGAACTCAGAACTTTCTGACTACTTCACTCAATCTAATCACTATGCTACAAACAGACAGACAGACAGATAGATAGATAGGCAGACAGATAAATAGATAGATGATAGATAGATAGATAAATAGATGGATGGATAGATGGACAGGTGGGCAAATGGGCAGATAGACAAAGAGATAGATAGATAGATAGATAGATAGATAGATAGATAGATAGATAGATAGATATTTAGATAAGGAGGGAAGGAGGGAAGTGGGTAGTAGGTGGGTAGAAAGATATAGATATTATGGATGACTTTCAATAAAACTGATTAGGGATCCAAAGAATGAAGTGGCTTTTCTGAAAGTGGTTTTCTCACGCTCCCAAAAAATCATCTTCTTCACTGTG
Source organism: Gracilinanus agilis (assembly GCF_016433145.1). Classification (NCBI taxonomy): domain Eukaryota; kingdom Metazoa; phylum Chordata; class Mammalia; order Didelphimorphia; family Didelphidae; genus Gracilinanus; species Gracilinanus agilis. The sequence continues at coordinate 90,322,619 of NC_058131.1, forward strand.
GCTACAAGTATTCTTTGATTTTTTCAGTACCACCTAAAGTCAAGTCAACAAGCATTATTAAGCACCTACTGTGTGCCAAGAACTGTGGAGATGCAAAGAGTAGCTCTCAAAAATCTTACAACATGCAAACAACTGTGTACAAACAAGATATATATCATATAAATTTGAGATAATCCCCAGAAGAAAGGCTCTAGAATTAAGGGAGATAGGGAAAGGCTTCTTGCAACAAAAAACAAGTGAGATTTTATTTGAGATTTGGAAGAAGCCAAGCGCTGTAAATGAAGGAGAAAATTCATGGCATGGGGGGAAAACCAGTTAAAATGCAGTCAGGAGGTAGAGTAAGGTACAGCAAGGAGACTAGAATCTCTGGATTCTACACAGTAGTGTCAAACTCAAATGGAAGTGGAAGCCATGAGACTGCACTAAGAACTTAAATGTAATATTGTCTGTATTACACATAGGTCAGCATTAGAAGAAATATGCTACCACCCACCTACTTGTGCGCACCATAGGTCTCAATTACCCTTTGGGTTGCTTAATTCTTTGATTCTCTGGAAATTTTGATGTTCCAAGATCCACAGTCACTCTGGGCATTCATTTCTGGGAAAATGAATATTTTTTTAAATATGGTTTTGTACCAGGGAATAGCTTGAGATAATTAAAAACATCATGCTTTTCCCCAAATACTACCTGGCTCACTTTCCTTCTCTTATTCAATTCTGAATCCAGTTCCTTATCCATCCTCGGTGTGTGTCCCTGCTATACTTACTAATATACTAATACACTGGATTTCTTGGAATAGCCACTCAACTACATCCCATAACCTAAAATATAAATGTTTTTTATCTATTTATTTTTCTCTCTATGGACTCTAAGGCTGATATCTTTTGTATCTTGATGAGTCTCACTGAGGAGTCCCTGCAATGTTCTGGGACTTAATAGAAATGGCTATTTTTTTTTTGCAAACAAGAGTTTCTGGAGGACCTCATCATTTATGAGAAATTGTTCTACCTTGCATAGGACATCCTCCAAGGCAGTGGTGAGCATCCTTGTAAGCATTCATCTCCCTGTTTTATCCCATGCTGGTAGTATTCATTCATTCACTCATTAAACAGAATTCTTTCTCTCATTGCATTTCCCCAGATCTCGTATGACCCTAACGGATGCATGAGATGCTCATTATTGGAAAAGAGTCTTTAAGGATACATTTTACTCTGCTCAATGTAACAGGGTTGCTTCTGGCCCACTCTTACAGGATCAAGTATGCTACTTTTTACTTTCCTCAGTATGTTACTCAGTACCTTGAAGAGATTGTGGAGTCTCTTTTCTTTTCTTTTAACCCTTACCATCTTGGAATCAATACTAGGTTCCAAGGCAGAAGAGCAGTAAGGGCTAGGCAAATGGAGTTAAGTGACTTGCCCAGGGTAGCAAAGCTAGAAACCATCTGAGGTCAGATTTGAACCCAGGACTTCCCATCTCCAGGACTGACTCTCTATCCACTGTGACAGTTCCAGCTATACAGACAATAGGGAAAAAAGTTGTCCTCAAACACATGGCAGTCCAATACAGAATATCCATACATGCTCTAGCTATCTGATCTCCAAGGAGGAATTTCCTAGAGTCTCCAAGTGGATGATGCCATTTTACATGATCTGAGCATCTACCAAATCCCTACTGTATATATCAAATGTCTCTTCATCAACATAAATCAACAAAGGATAATCACAGAGTCTTGAATCCTCTGCACGTTTTAATCATCTCTTTGACAATAAAGATGTGACATTTGAGATATAAATCAATTACAGAGATATAGATAGATAGATAGATACAGATATAGATATATCATTATCATCATGATTTTATAAAAGTGATAAAAGTAGATACAGGTGTCTCAATGACTTTTTGAGATTACTAGTAATGTCCATTTTTATGGTATCCTCCCCTTTCTCATATATTTCATAAAATAATTTCTTGATGCTTTCCAAGATTGTGTTGCATAGTACAGATTTCTTCACTGTATACTTGGTTTGGTCCAGTCACTTTTCCCAAATTTGTCTTCCTTTTTAAAACCAAATTTACTAATGTTTTGTCTATTGTTATTGTTTTTAACCACCTTCTAGTTTTATTCATTAATTTAATGATGTTTTTGTTTTCAATTTTGCTAATTTCTTCTTTAATTGTAAAGTTTTCTATTTATGCCCTTAATTTGGTTTTTTAAAATGTGTTGGTTTTCTAGTCTTTTAGTAGTATGGCCAATCCATTGATTTATTCATTCTCTCTTTTGTTGATGAAAGTGATTGGAGACATAAATTTTCCTTAAAGGACTATTTTGGCCACATCCCACAAATTTTGGTATGTTCCCTAATTGTTGTCTTTGTCTTAAATGAATTTCTCTATTGTTTCTATGATTTTTTCTTTGACCCACTGTTCCAACTCTGTCTTCTTTGGCACCATTTGGATTTTATTGGGGACTGAATTGTTAGTAGAACTTCATTGGAGACCTACTAAAATGCATCACTATGACATGGAGGTGGTTATGCCAGTGGAACACAAACCCTGGCAGATCCCCCTAAGCTTGAAAAGGTTTGATCACAAGCCCAGAAATGGCACTGTCTTTCATATGAGGACCAGACTAGTTAAGTTTGGAAATGTTAATCAGCAGAGACTTGGCTGTTGTTTGGGGTTTTGTTTTGTTTTTATTTCAACCAAGGCATCACACAAAGATCTTTTAGAGTATGGTAAGGCCATGAGCTACATCAATGAAAGGAGTGTCCACATCCACATGGATGGAATTTCAGATCTTTGAACTATTAAAATAAATTTGTTCTTGGAGTATGAATAAGGAATTTTTTATATTTCAAAATTTTGTGCAAGAGTGTTTGGAGAAGGCTTGTTCCAAAATCTGACAAATTCATCATTAGAAGAAGATAACAATTTGGCTGACATGACATTAGGCCATGATTTTCTCCACACTCTACTGAATATTTGACTTTGAACATAATCTCAGGCACAAACAACATTGAAAGTAGTGTTTTTAATGCTGTCATGAGTTTAAAAGTCCTATATTTAAAATCTGTTTTGTGGAGCAACTTTCTCATGAAATCTCTAATGTTGATAAGTTTTGTATTATGAATAAGGGTCTATCCAAAAGATTGAATCACTGAGTTAGCAATGATAAGCAAGAAGATGGTAAAAATATTCCTTCACTCTGTTTCCACAGTGTGGATTCCTGAATTGTCTTGCTGTAAATAAATCTTTAATTCTGAAATAATGTCTCACTAAAGATACAAAATGCTGATCGAACCACTCAGGATAAGACATCTTTGCCTCCTACAAATGAGCTCCAATTACAGATAACAGTTGTGTGATGCTTATGAAAGTTCAAAAAATATAAAATAATTCAATTGATTTGCACAAATTCATGTAGTTGAATGTTAGCAAAGTCAGGTCTATAGTTTTCTGGATTTGGAGTCTAGTGTATTCTCCATTATATCATGCAACCTCTCAGGACATGGTTATATGTCACCTAATGTCATCATTGTGGCATTCTTTTTGCATGCTATCTCCAAAGCAATCCGAGGAAGCGGTTATATATGTTACTAAAATGACATTCTTGGATCTGGTTACACATGATCATTCTGAAAATCTGGGGAGGTGGCTACACACATGAGTGTGAGTAAAAGCTCTCTTGGGACCACACTGTGGTCTTCCTGTAACAAGATTATATTCCTTATTCCCAGCATATTAAGGTCATGACCATACATGATAATTCACTAATCTCCCAGGAGCAAAGAAAGGTAGAACTAGGACAGAATCCATGAGTAACATGTCTCTATAACTCCAAGAAATAAAGGAGAGATATTATTCAGTATACCTCCCTAAGCAAGACATTTAACCTATCAGCCTTAGTTTCCTAATTTGTAAAGTGGATTTATTCATATCTTTTGATCATTTATCAATTGGGGAATGGCTCATATTCTTATGTATTTGATAAAGTTCTCTCTCTATTTTAGATATGACTGCTCTATCCTAGAAACTGCCAATAAAAACTTCCTCCAAACTTATTGCTTTCTTTCTAATCTTGTTTACATTAGTTTTATTTGTGCAAAAATTTTCAATTTAATGCATTCAAAATTATCCATTTTGCACTTCACAATGCTTATTTATTTATAAATTCTACTCCTAACCATAAATCTGTTTGGTGATGTGTTCCCTGTTTTTCTAATTTGTTAATATCTCCTTTTATATATAGGTCATGTATCCATTTTTATCTTATCTTGGTAAATGGTGTAAGATATTGGTCTATATTTAGTTTCAGTCAAACTGCTTTCCAGTTTTTCCAAAAATTTTTACTAAATAGTGAATTTTTATCCCCAAAACTTGGATCTTTACCTTTGTTAAATGCAAAATTACGACAATTTTATAACTGTTTGTTGTATCTCTATTCTGTCCCACCAATCTACTTTTCTATTCCTTGATCAGTAGCAGATAGTTTTGATAGTTATTGCTTTTTAATAGTTTAAAATCTAGTACTGCTAGACATCCTTCCTTAACATTTTTTTTCATTATTTCTCTTGATATTCTTGAACTTTTGTTTTCCCCAAATGAATTTCATCATTTTTTTCTAGTTCAATAAAATAATATTTTGGTAATTTGAGATGGCATTGAATAAATAGATTAAATAGGATTGTCATTTTGATTGCATTGGCTATGCCCACCCACAAACAATTAATATTTCTCCAATTATTTAAATCTAACTTGATTTATATAAAAATGCTTTATAATTATGTTCATATAGTTTCTGGATTTCTTTTGGAAGATATACTCCAAGGCATTTTATTCTATCTATGGTTAATTTAAATAGATTATATCTTATTCTCTCTTCTTGTAGGACATTGTTAGTAATATATAGAAATTCTGAAGATTTCTATGGGTTTATTTTATATTTTACTATTTTTTAAATTATTGATAGTTAAATTTAATTTCTAGTTGAATCTCTAGGATTTTCTATCTAAATCATCATATGTGAAAAAAAATAGTTTTATTACCTCTTTGCCCACTCTGATTCTTTCAATTTCTTTTTCTCCTATTATTGCTATTGCTAACATTTCTAGTCCAATATTAAATAATATTGGTAATGATGAACATCCTTGCTTTACTTCTGATCTTAGAGGGAAGACTTCTAACTTATCCCTATTACAGATAACGTTCATTGATGATTTTCAGTATACACTTCTTATTAATCTAAGGAAAAATCCATTTACACCTGTGTTTTCAAATGTTTTTTTTAAACCCTTACCCTCCATCTTAGAATAAATACTGTGTATTAGTTCCAAAGCAGCGGAACAATAAGGGCTAGGCAATGGGGATTCAGTGACTTGTCCAGGATCCCACAGCTTAGAAATATCTGAGGCCAGATTCAAACTCAGGATTCCCCGTCTGTAGGCCTGACTCTCAATCCACTGAGCCACCTAGCTACCCCCTCAAGTTTTTTTTTAATAGGAATGAATGTTGTATTTTATCAGAAACTTCTTCAGCATGTATTGATATTATTATATGAGTTTTGTTTATATAATCAATTATGTTAATAGTTTCCTCATATGATACCTTCCCTGCATTCCTAGTATAAATCCTATTTGGTCATAATATATAATCTTTGTAATATGTTGTTATAGTCTCCTGGCTAGTAGGAATTTTTAGAATTATTTAGAATTTTTGCATCTATATTCATTAACGAAATTGGTCTACAATTTTCTTTCTCTGTTTTAGCTCTTCCTGGTTTAGGTATCAGCACCATATTTGTTTCATAAAAGGAATCTGGCAGGACTCCTCTATCAATTGTTCTAAATAATTCATTTGATATTGATTAGAGAAATGCAAATCAAAACATCCCTGAAATGTCATCTTACACCTATCAGATTGTCTAAAATGATAAAAGGGCAAAATTTTAACAAATTTTAGAGGGAATGTGGAAAAATGGGGGCACAAAAATTTTTGGTGGAACTGTGAACTGACCCTATCATTTTAGAGAGCAATCTGGAATTATACTCAAAGAGTCATAAAACTGTTTATACCTTTTGACCCAAGAATACCATTATTAGGTTTATTTCCTTAGGTGATCAAGGAAAGAGGAAAAGAAACCATTTATTCTAAAAATATTTATAGCAGTTCTTTTTGTAGTGTCAAAAAACTGGAGACTGAAGGGATGTCCATCAAATGGGGAATGGCTGAACAAGTTGTGGCATATGCTTGTCATGGAATACTATTGCTCCATTAGAAATGTCAAAAAGAATGATCACAAAAAAACTGGGAAAGACTTCTATGAAGTGATGCAAAATGAAGAACAATAATGTATGAAGAACAACTGTGAATGACTTCGCTATAATCAGTTGGGCAAGGATCCAGGACAACTCCAAGGAACTCATGACCAAAAAGATATGCACTGCCATAGAAGGCACAGAGTCCAAATGCCGACTGAAATATACTATTCTTCACTTTATTTCCTCCATAAATTTTTCTGTAGTGTAAGCAATACATGTCTTATTTCACAGCATGACAAACATCTATTATATGATAATATATGTACAACTTATATCATATTACCTATCTTCTTGGTGGGCAATAAGAGGAAGGGAAAGAACAATGATCACAAAATGTCAGAAAACAAATATTAAAAATTGTATCAACATGTAATAAAATAAGTTTAATGAATTTAATACTACCAACTATGTAGAAGCATGAGTATCAAATGAAGCAGGATAGATATCAATTATTAGCATCATTCATTTCATTATATTCTCATTTTTTTTAATGGAATTCAAGTCAAAATGGTCCTGGGATAAACTACTCTCCTGCTTTCATTCTTTCATATTTAAAGTTTAAAGATGTTTGCCTAGGTGGTTGAAATAACTAGTTTGATTTTGTTTGTAATTGAATAAAAGCATTAGGAAGGGCAGCTAGGTGGCTTAGAGAGCCAGGCCTAGAGACAGGAGGTCCTGGGATTAAATCTGGCCTCAGAGACTTCAGCTGGGTAACGCTGGGCAAGTTACTTAACTTCAATCGCCTGGCCTTTACCATTCTTTTGCCTTGGAACCAATATTTAGTATCTATTCTAAAAAAGAAGATAATGGTCTAGGCAACGGGTATTAAATGACTTGCCCAGGCTCACACAGCAAGGAAGTGTCTAAAGCCAGATTTGTACCCAGGACTCCCATCTTTTTCATGAGAAAGCGTTCTATAGATGCATGATGTACTCCATGTATTTTTCACTATCAGGCACAGCCAGATACTCATATGCTCATGATCCATTCTCAAGTGTACATACATATACATAGTAAAATATAGTGAGTCCTATTGAGTTATTGTTTGGACCTAGCATACCAAAAGTATTATTGACAATTGCATAGGTATTCATTGTTCCCAGCATCATCTTTCTGTTAAGTTTTGACTTCAGGATGCCAGCAAGTCTCTTAGCATGCCCAGCCTTAGCTTTTTCCTTGATAACCCAAACTCAATGTGCCTTGCCTAGAGAAGACTAAGATATTTTTTAAGTATTGCCTTATCTATTCACTCAACTCAAGTCCAAAGCCTCCAGGCATTATTCATCCTTGTTATACACTAAGAATTTTTCACTTCTCAAGTCCAAATGACATTTTTGTATTACTAGAGGAACTTTCCATGTGATGAAGTAGCTATTTAATGGATTTTTCAATGGAACCAAATAATTTGATGTCATCCACACACATCAAACAATTGATATAATGTTTTGGACTCTCTTTGACTTGAAAACCATACTCAATTCTAGTCAGAAATGATGATGATGAATTTAAAGTGAGGTAAAACCATAGGAACTTTATGCTGCTTTCTTGGAGGATATTCCATTCTATACAAAATGTTGTTATATTGGTGGTGTGCTTTCCATGTGGATAGCAAATATTCTGTCATTCTTTATATACTTGATCTTAATGTGTCAAAATGAATCAAAGACTTTACAATAATCAAGAAAGTTAGTATATATGCAATAATACCTTTTTAGTAGTAATATTTCTTCCAGGTCTTCACAACTACCAAAACTATCTCAGGATATATAAAGGCACCATTGTACATCACTCTGGCTAGAATTCCTTTGATTAAATATTGCCCACATTGTTCACAACATGCTCCATAGGTTGGGCTTTGAAGGGATTATTATTATCATTATCATGCTGTTGTTATATGTAGAAACTTGATGAGGGTAGATGAAGGGAGAAGAGAAAATCAATAATAATTTATCTTTTTATAGTGCTTCAAGGTTTATAAAGTCTTTTACTCACAATAACCCTTTGAGATAGGTAATAATAACAGCTGACATTTATAGAATGCTCAAGGATTTTTCAAACTCGAAACAGGGTGTCCCAAAGGTCTTAGGGTAGTTAAAAGGTAATTAAAACTTAATTGCCCTAAGACTTTGGGAACATGCTGTATGTCCATTATTCTATTTTATCCTTGTGACCATCCTGTGTTATTATTATCTTCATTTTGTGGATGAGAAGAGTGAGCCTGAAAAGAGTGACTTGTCCACTATTACTCATGACCTACTGCTTTTTCAAGCATGAAGGTGGACATGAGTCAGGGTCACAGCTCCAGCTTGGCCTTCTGAAACAGCAACAAGGTAAATAATGAAAACTTCTATTTCTATGACATTTATAAACTGCCTGCCTCCAAACAACCCTTTGTGATGGGTCCTGTAAATACCTTGGTCCCCATTTCACAGAAGGCTAAAATGAGATTCAAAATTATTACATCACTTGCCTAAAATAACACAATTAATGTCAGAGACAGAATTCAAGCTCAATTCTTCTAACACTGGGTCTAGAACTCTTTTCCATTAGAGCACTATCACCTCCCTAAAAGGAAGAAAAGATAGGACCAAGCATTTATCAGTCACCTACTATGTGCCTGGCACTGTGCTAAGCATTTTACAAATATTATCTCATTTGATTCTGACAACAACCCTGGGTTACAGGTTTTATAGGATCCTATTTTACATTTAAAGAAACTGAGGAAGGGGTTAAGTAACTTGCCTAGGGTCAAATGTCCAGGGATTGTCTGAGGCTGGATTTGAACTCAACTCTTCTTGACTCCATGCCCAGTGCTCTATGTACTCTATCAACCAGCTACCTTGGGCCAATTATACTTTCCTTGAAGTCTTTTTGTTAGGAGCCTGCAATGGTTCTCCCTTGCCTGCAGAAGAAAGTCAGCTTCCAAGCTGTTTCAGAAAGGATTGGTTCTTAAGCCTGAAGGAATGGACACCAAAGAAAATGACTTTACCCTCAAGCTTTCCCACTGTTCCTGTAGGCTGAATGATGTTAGAATTCTTAGAACTTCTAAACGAATTCCCAATGAGGGTTCCTCTACCCTACATTAGCAGCATGGCATTTATGAGCACATACCAGTAAAAGCAATGGAATAAGATAAATAAGCTGATTGTCATCTATTCTGAGTACAAGTATGATCAATGATCCCAAGATAGATACTTCTAGCCTTGGTGGAAGCCACATTAATTCAAGAGGTCTAAAGACTCCGGATTACTGGCAGGAAAAAGAACTTGTAAATAAAAGAATAACCCCCACAAGTTCCAGACAAACCTCTAGCTTGCCTTTACCAGGAGATATAGATCTAAAGGGAATTGTTTGAACAACATAGAGTTAAAATGAAGGTAAAATGTTGATTCAGCAATCCCCCCAAAATGCTTCATGTTTTGAGGTTTTACATTCCAACCTTGCAGAAGAGTGTCATTGTGGTTAAAAGTTCCTGAATACTTAAACTGAGTGAATTGCTCAGGATCCATAGGTAACTAACAGAAAGTATACCAGGTCCTCCACTCCCAAGCGGGTAGCCTTTGTATAGTTCCAAGCTCTTTTCTAAAAGGCTGACATCTTTCTCTCCCATAGAACTGTGGGGGCAAAAGGATGCTGATGCTGCTTCAGGCTGGTGGCTAGGGTTTATTCAAGTAAGTTCTGGATAAACACACATGCCCAGAGAAATACCAAAAGATACCAAGAGAGTCACACTCACAGACATAAAGAAAGATGCATCCAGTATCCACGGAGAGACATAATTCACTCATTCACTGCAAATCATGTCCCCAGACACACACCGATACTCATGTACATTCAGAAACACATACTCGTGATACATTCTTGCATACACATCCATACACACACAAACAATCCCGCACTGTACCCTGTCTCTCTCTCATTCACTAAAGCCCCAAACACTTTGCTAAGTCTCCCCTGGTAACCAAGAAAGGACTTGAAAATCCTCAAAGGAGAGCCGCCCGGGGAGGGCACTGGGGGGAAAAGACGTCAGGGAATCACTTGGGTAAAACCCCAGAGACAACAGCTCCCAAGCGGCAAATACAAAATACTGTTTCATTGCCATTTTTTAAAATTCTCCCAGCTTTCAGTCATTATGCGTCTGTCCCTGTGATGGAAATGGGAATTCTTTCGCTCTCAAGCCTGGACTGGCCTTTCATTGCATTGAGGCCCAAAGCAGGCCTCTCTCACTGTGTTCTGCAATGCATAATTAATCTGGTTTCATAGAGACTAGGACAAAGGGGTCCATTCACCCCCTTCTTCTTCCCCCCTGAGATATTGTTATTTCTAAAAACTCCAGCCAGCTGGGATAGAGAGAAATATCAGCCCTGTGGGAGAATGAGCAGAGTGGGGGCCTCTGAGGGACAGGATAGATGGGGAGTGAAGGGATCTCTCTCACTGAGCTGGATTAGGGAGGGAGAGAGATGAGGAAACGTTGGGGGGAGGGGAAGCACATCACCGAGTTAGGTTTGAGGTCTACAAGTTTCAAGTCTTCTTTCCTCTCTTGGCAAGAGGAAGAAGAGACATCCCTGTATTTGGGGATGGGAGAATCACAGATCATAGATTTTTGAACTGACAGGGATTTCTGGGATCATCTATAAAATGAAAGAGAAATGATAAAGATAAAGAAACTGAGGCTCAGAGAGGTTTCCTGACTTGCCCAAAGTCACGGAGGTAGTAAGTGGAAGAGTTGGGTTTCAAAACACTGTGTTAAGGTATTTTTAGTGTGCTGGAATGTGAAAGCAAGGGGCAAGGAGAAGAGGAACACACTCATTCTAGCCTGAGCTGTCACACTATTGTCAGGTAGAAAGGTGATGGCAAGGGAGGCAATAATTTGGAACCCTAGAGGGCCTGGCATTCTGAAGGTTTAAGAGGTAAATAGTTTCAAAATGCTATTGAATCACAAGAAAAAAAATTGTGCCCTCCCCAATTCCCAGTGCCAAAAGTGGGACAAGGCTTAGGTGCAAGAAAAAAAAATCAATTGAAAATCAACTTAAGAACCTATGTTGCTAGAATTTGACACTAGGCATAGCAAGAAACTACAACAGTAAACAGGTTCCCATCACCATGCCGCTCTGAAGTCAGAGGAACTCTGATGTCTCTGCCAGTCCCCCAAATGAGAAAATTATTCTCTCCCAAGCATTTAAAATTCACTGCCTCCTTCATTGTGCCTCACAATCCCCCCAGGAAGTGAGTAGGTAGAGTAGATATTATCCCCAATATACAAACAAGGAAACAGATTCTGAGACATGAAATTACTCAGGCATGATAACTCATGACCCCTAAGGTCCCCTCAGCTCCAGAATTCTTTGGTATGCCTAATGTTGTCTTTCAAAGTCAATACTGGAAGCCGCATCTCTTGAGATTCAGCTCAGAACTCCTCCATTATTACATGATGCCACAGGGAGGGGGTTGGGGGGGAGGTTGGAGCAGGAAGGGGCATGGAGCTAGGTTGGAAGGATCATTCTAATTGAAGTTCTGGGCTCTTCATGCATTCCCCACCATGAAGAATAGCATTTCCCTTGAGATGGTGGGGTTGTTTTTGCTTGAGGAATCCCAGGTCTGTCTATGAATAGCAGTTCTCACAGGGTCCCTGGACTATAATGGGGAAGAAGGCTCATACTTCTGGCATTTCCTTGCTTTCCTCAGAAGAGACTCAATGGTAGAAAACATGTGTGTGTTTGTGTGTATGTATAATGCGCATGTGTGTATATATAAAAATATAAATTACAAAAATAAATATAAATAAATAAAATTATTCACATAAATATATAAATGAAAAATAAACTATGAAAATAAATATATAAATATAAGCAACATAAATTATGCACAAAAATAAATATATAAATCACAAAAATGAATATATACATAAATAAAATTATACACATAAATATATAAATAAAATATGAATTTTGAAAATTAATATATAAATGAACAAATTATACATATAGGTATATAAATATAAATGAATAAAATTATACACATAAATGTATAAATATCAATTACAAAAATAAATATATAAATAAAAGTTATGCACAGAACTATATAAATTACAAAAATAAATATATATAAATACATGAATAGAATCATACACATAAATATATATAAATATAAATTATGAAAATGAATACATAAATATAAATGAATTTATGCATATGCATATATGAATATAAATTACAAACATAAATATATAAATGAAAATAAACTAAAATTATACACATAAATATATAAACATAAACTACAAAAGTAAATATAGAAATAAAAATTCCTTGGAATATATGGATAGATAGATAGATAGATAGATAGATAGATAGATAGATAGACAGACACATGCATATGTATATACATTGGTCACCTTTGAATATAATAAATGGGCCACGAAACTGTTGGCAATAGAGGAGTGTCTATCCCAAGCACGTGAAGACTTCTCTCAACAAAATGGTCAGATGAGAACAATTTGTTCCAACAGCCATGAAGACCACTGAAGCAGGAACTGTGGAGCACTTAGAGCTCTGTCAAGATGCCAGGGTCATCCACTGCATCCCAAACCATCGCCAGTCATCCTGACTTTTGTCTTGGCACTGGACTTCAGTAGCTTTGGAAGAGACAACTTTGCCTCACTTAAATCCAATTTAAATCCAATTCATGCACAACTCACAATTTCACCCCATGATGTCATTGGTGTTTTTATAAACAAAGGACAATAATAACAACGTATATACACACATATAAATATATACATATATGTATGTGTGAATGTGGATGTATACGTGTGTGTGTGTGTGTGTGTGTGTGTGTGTGTGTGTGCACTCTGAGAGTGGAAGCAATGTGGAAAGGGAAGCCAGTGTGGAGGATATGGGGGATGGTGATATGGGACAGTCAGTGATGACTGATATTGGAATTGAACGAGGATCAATGGGGACATCTGTGTGACACCACTCATAGCAACCCTGAGATTTCTAAAGCTCTAGAGTCAAAAAAGATTCTTTCACAAGTAAGAGAGAGATTAAACTCATTCTGCTTGGCTCCAGAGAGCAGAATTAGGAGCAATGGGGTAGAAGCCACAGTAAGGCTAATGTAGGCTAAATATCAGAAAACCCTTAATAACAATTAGAGCTGCCAAAAAGTAGATTGGCCTCTCTCAAGAGATAACAGGGTCCCTCTCATTGGAAAATTAGCAAAAGTTGGAAGATGACTTGGTGCATGTGTGTTGAGTAGATTCTTCTTCAGGAATGAGTTGAACTAGGTGACCTTAGAGATCCCTTTCAAATCTGGGATTTCTGTGAGTTTGTGGTTCTGTCATTTGCTCAATGTCTATCATGTTAAGTCCAAATTTGCCATTCCTCTCAGGATCAAGACCAAATTCCAGAACCTAGCAACGAAGGTCCTCCAACTATCTATTTGGCACCACTCTAATATTCTAAAATAAGAATTTGGTCACTAATTCCCTCCTTAGATGCAACCTTAACACCAGTAACACTTAGTTTCCTTATTAAACCCTCTCCATACTGCTTTCCCTTCACTTCATAAACACACACACATTTATTTTCATCCCATACTCTCTCCCACTAATATAACTTTATTCATGATATTCCCTATGCCAGGAACACCCGTTTATGGAAGTTCTGCCTACCCAAATCCTGCCAGTTATCCTTGAAGGCAAAACTCAAGTCCCATCTCCTCCATGAAACTTTGTCAAACCATAGCAACTCACCCTGATTTATTCGTGGTCTCCCATAGTATTTTTAGTTCATCTTATATAGGTTAATGTTTAATTAGACTCTAGTGTCGTATTGTGTTGTTTCATGAATATACCTTGTCTGCCCAACTAGACTACAAGCTCTTAAAAGGCAAGAATCATACTTGATACTTCTTTGGATTCTCCATGGTACAGAGCCCAGTCTGGATGCATTTAATGATGATAATTCATTTATTTGTTCACATAACAAACATCTACCATGTACAGTATACTGTGCTAAGTCCTAGAGGAGATATAATTCAATTCAATAACATTTATTGATTCTTGACTTTGTAGAATTTACAGAATAATGGTGGGAAAAGACACGGTAAGGACAAATAATGAATTTATTGATGTTTGTTATGTTTCCTTAAATGAAGCAAATAACAATAATGATAATAATGATGATGCATTTACATAGTTCTTTGAGGTTCACAAAGTGTCTTAGATAACACAATTGTTTGTTTCATCATTTTATAGATAGGGAAACAAATTCAAAGTATTAAGTGACTTGCTCATGGTCACAGATCAAGTAATTTGGCAGAAATGGAATTCAGATCCTAACGTAAAGGTCAGTGATCTTTTCCCTACAACAAGCTACAGTCAGTCAGTCATGAACAAAACTACCTCATTTGTGCCCACAGTGCTACCCCAGATATTGCTTCACTTCCTCAGCCCTATTCTCTACTTCCTAAAGTTCATCATACATCCAGAACTTGCTGTACTTCTCAGACGAAATCAGAGACAAAACAAGTATCAAGGTAAGCTTCCAATTCTCCAACATGCTAAGGCAGCTAGAACATATATATGTTCTCCCACTAGCCTTTCTCAGAGTTAGGAAGATTTAAGGTTGATTTCCAAAACTTCAGGAAGCCTGAACACTATCTCAAAGTGAACAGTGGCAATTCCAAACTCCTGTCTGTCCCATCCCATTTCCCTAATACACTTTGTCCTCAACTAGACCCTGGGAAATATTTCCCTAAAACTAAAGACTACATGTCCCTAATACAACCGCAGGTCTCCTCCCAGCCAGGCAACTGCTGCACAGTAGCTGCCAAAATGCCTGAGCTGAGAGAAGGCAGCTCCTCGGTGTTTTCAAAGGGCCTTAAACTGGGCACCAATACAGAGTAGTGTTGCCCAGTTAAACAGAGCAATGCATGTGGGGCTCTTGCTTTTCTAGAATGTCGAACTTGTGCATACAAAGCGTCTCTGGGATGAGAAACAGCCAACTTCAAAAGGTCAGAGTCAATGCCCCTTTTAAGTTGCCCTCACATCTGTGGCTGAAATTATGTGTTAAAAAACTCAAAGACAGCAAGCTATAGGGGAAAAGAAATTATAGACCTCAGCAAAGACCTGGCTCAAACCTCTGAGTGAACCAAGCCCCGTTATTTTATGAGCATAATCTTGCCTGGCAATTAAAACCCTTGGAAACTTGGCCGTTGATGTTCCCAAAGATGACACTGTGACCTAGGCAACACCCAAAACACCCAACAAAGAAAAAGCCATTCAATCTGCATCCATAGGAAAATGGCTCTTGATAAACCATTTCTTAAAGTGATTTAAATAAGAAATACAAAAACTTCCACACCACCTGGAAAATGAACAAAATCAGGTTTGGTTGAAAAGAAATCGAGAATTAGGAATCCAAGAACTCATACACCTGCTCTCTTTCCTTCATATTTAGTTTCCTTAGGTCTTTGTGGTCATCTCTCCATAGAGAATCAAACACAGGACATACTAATTTTGATTTCCAGAGGATGCTGTACTGAGTGAGAGTTTAAAGTGGAAAAAGGGAAGAAGACTAGGTAGGGTGAAAAAGTGGCATGGAAATATGTAGATAGGATCAGTCTACAATTTTCAGTATTATCGTTATTTTCAATGCTACTAATCAGGCCATTTGCTACCCTGATATTTTTCCACATTTTAACCATAGTTGTCCTTTAAGATCCATTTGTTCATTTTTAGGTACCATGAAGCAATCCACAATAATGCCAGTCAATGACAGCATATCTCCTTTGGTCTCTCTACTGTATGCTCTGACATTCAATTCACAGACTTTCTTACTGGCTCATGTACTCTCTTGTAATGTTT
Source organism: Gracilinanus agilis (assembly GCF_016433145.1). Lineage (NCBI taxonomy): Eukaryota > Metazoa > Chordata > Mammalia > Didelphimorphia > Didelphidae > Gracilinanus > Gracilinanus agilis. Next base: position 90,338,804 of record NC_058131.1, read on the forward strand.
TCTACTTGTTTCATGTGTTTCCATCTTTTTGCACCAACTAAGCTATAAACTTCTCAAGGGCAAAGACTACGTTTTCATATCTTTTATTTCCTCCCACAGTGCATAGCACAGGACCAGACACTAACCAATGCTAACTGAGTTAGGTTGGTTTGAGCTGAGATTGGTTTACCTAGGTTGAGTAGAATTGAGTTGCACTGGACAAGGCTGGATTGGATTGTTCAGGGTTGGGTTGAGTTGAGTTAAAGAGCTGGATCAGGTTGATTGAATTGGCAGCTAGGTGGTACAATAAATAGAGTGTCAGATTTAGAATCAGGAATACCTGAGTTCATATCCAGCCTCAGACATTTACTAGTTGTGTGACTCTGGGCAAGGCACTTAACCTTGTTGGCCTCAGTTTTCTTGTCTGTAAAATAAGATGGAGAAGGAAGTGGCAAGTATCTTTGCCAAGAAAACCCCAAAAAGGATCACAAAGAGCCAGACACAATTGAAACAATTGAATAACAACAAAAGATTGACTGAGGTTGAATTGACTATGTATGCCAAAAACAGGGAGAAGAGAATATTTGAGGTTAATATTTTAGCTTATCCTTGATTTGGGAAGCCGCATTAAAATGAGATTCCTTTCTGGTTTTAATGTTAAGTTTACATGGGCATTCTCACTGGGAAGATTTCTGCTGAGTTCCTCAGAATAATCTGATTCAGAGTATGACATTATTCCTCTGGTTAATACCTGTCTGACAACAAAAATGGTGGGGAAACCACAGCCTATACCATATGAGGACTGTTTAAAAGAACTAAGGATATTTAGACCAGAGGAGAAAAGACTTATGAAGAACATGGTCATTGTTTTCAGGTATATGAAAGATTAGCATGTGGGAGATAAATTAAACTTGTTCTGCTTGGTTCCAGAGGGAAAACTAAGCAATGGACATAAAGGGTTAGATTAAGGCTAGATATCAGGGAAAAATTTCCTAACAATTACATCTATCCAAAAGTTAATGGACTGGTTCTGGGAACAGTGAGTTCCCCCTCACTAAAAGCCTTCAAAAAAAGACTCAATGACCACTTGTTGTAGGAGGGAGGAGATAGTTTGTATTCAGGTCTAGATTGGACTCCATGACCTCTGAGGTGTCCTCCAACTCTGAGCTTCTGTGAATGTGAATAACCCATAGTGGTTACTGGAAGGAAGTCATATTTAAATTATATAATGTGCCCTTCAGTGCCCCATAGAAATGAAGTGATGAACAATCTAAGGAGCCAGGAAAGTCCTGGAGAACTAGTACTTGATCCTTAGGAGATGGATACTTCTCCCTTGTCTAAGAAAGGACTAGAAAAAAGCCAAAGTATAGATCCTTTGATTTATGCTGTGGTCATAACAATGGCTTCCTCTAGGCAACATTAAAAGTCTTTGAAGAGACATCAAGGCCCTGGTATCTAATCTTGACAATATTGGTGAATGAGTAGAACCAAAAGATTTTCTTTGAAAGAGATGAACTATGATCTGGCACATTTCTAGGTTCCATGTATATATTCTCCTGAAATAACTACTTACCATTGTCTAGATCTTAGGAGAGAATTTCCCAGATTCTTTGATAATCTGTAAAGTTAATGGGGTAAGTAGCAGATTTTCCACATACCAAAAGGCATGGAGATGACACTGAGCTAGGAGAGGCACATGCTCCTCACCAGCAAGAACCAATATACTTTTTGGGTTCAGCCCTTGCCAGTAAAGAATAGAACTGGCATGAAGCTCGTGTGGATCTGTAATTGACTCTGAGGAGCTGGAAAGGTGGGAGAACATTTTTCTGTTATTTCTTTTGTTTGTTTGTTTTAATAGCCGTTACTTTCTTAGAATCAGTATGAAGCTTTGGTTTCAAGGCAGAAGATTGGTAAGGGTTAGGCAATGGAAGTTGTGACTTGCCCAGGGTCACATAGCTAAGGAGTGTCTGAGGCCAGTTTTGAACCCAAGATGTCCAGTCTCTAGGCCTGACTCTTAGTCCATTGAGTCACCTAGCTGTCCCCTTGCACTATTATTTCAACAAACTTCATTAGTTCATGTTGCATCTTTGTTGTTGATAAAGTTTCCTTTTATCGAGGTTGCCAGACTCCTGCAAATGAGGTAGCATCATGAAATAGGAAAAGTACTTGAATTGAAATCTGAAAATCTGAGTTCAAATCCTGACTCTGCCCCCTTACTACCTGTGAGATTTAGAGTCAATCACTTAGTTAACATTTCTGGGCTTCAGTTTTGTCATCTGTAAAAGGAAGAATTTAAACAAGATGTTCTAAGTAGATCTTTCTAGTTCTAGATTCTACAATCCTAAAGGGAAAGGATTATGCTGTCTAGTGGTTTGTATTTTCTCAGTTTCTGAATGGGAGGGTTTAGTGAAGAGATATGTAGAATTCCCAGAAGTAAACCATCCCTATCATGCCACAGGTACCTCTGACATGTAAATATCTCAAAAAAAGGTGTCCTAGTGACCCAAATGAGCTCATTTCTACCTAGCAGAGGATGCCACCAGCGCAGAAGTCCCTGTGTCCTGTGGGGTCCACACAGCACTCTGGGAAGAGAGCTAGGAGTCCTGGAAAACTTTTCCCTTTGCTTTTCTCTGGCTGGTTACTCAATCTCCTTTGGAGGAAACTCTATGCAGTTAGAGCCCAGCTGGGCACTAATCCCAGCACACACAGTGCTTGCTTCTAGTCCAAGAAAAAGCCGGGCTATCAGGCTAAGCATTCCCCACTCCCACAGCCCATCCCTTCCTTCTTTTTCCCCCTTCAACTTTAAATAACTCCCAAAGTGACATGGTTGGCCCAAACTAGATCCTTGCATTTGATCCCTCTTGGGGTCTCTCCATCCAGCCTTCAGTTTTCTTTAGAGGAAATTTTCCAAAAACCTCCAATTTCCCCTCTCAAGAAACCAGCCCTGCCACCCAGATTCAAAATTTGGAACTCTAGAAAAACCCGTATGTGTGGGCAGGACAGATAACAGCTTGCCAGTGTCACCCACCCCTCTGACTACCACCATTTGCTTCTTCTCTCCTGGCTCAAGTCCCAACATCCAATTCCCAGACCAGAGAACTTTAGTATATTTTTCAGCAAACACTCTGAACCCCCCAGCCCATCCCTGCCAACCTTTTCCTCAAACCTAAGACACAGAAATTCTCCATCTATCCATCCAAAACTCCAAACATCTATCCATCCATCCATCCATCCATCCATCCATCCATCCATCCATCTATCCATTCATCTATCCCTCCATTTAATCAATAAACAAGCATTTTTAAATCCCTTCTCTGTAACAAGCACTGTGCTAGGTAATGCAGACACAAATAATACAAGGAATAAAACAATCTCTAACCTTAAGGAGCTTGCATTTTAATGGAGGAGACAAATGTGCTTATATATATATATATATATATATTGCACTTAAAATTTTGCAAAGCACTTCACTTATTTCATTTCACATATATATATATATATATACAAGAGATATACATAGGCATACATATGTATAAGCAACATATATTCATGTATAGATAGATATATGTATCTGCACATAAACATCTGTATACATACATAATTAATATAAGCACATATATGGAATAAATGTAAATGGAATAAATACAAATAAATGAAAGGTAATTACAAGTTACTACATCTAAACCTCCCTGAACTGACTCAATATTATCTAATTTCAGAATCTAAGCAGGGTTGGGTCTGGTTAGTACTTGGATGGGAGGCAGCCTGGAAATACTAGGTGCCATAGGCTTTTGAGGGCAGCTAAGTGGGGCAGTGGGCAGAGCACTGGGCTTAGAGCCAGAAAGATTCATCTTCCTGAATTGAAATATGGCTTCCAACCCTTACTAGCTGTGTGACCCTGGGCAAGTCATTTGACCCCATTTGCCTCAGTTTCTCATCTGTAAAAAGAGCTGGCAAAGGAAATGGCAAGCAGTTCCAGAATCTTTGCCAAGAAAAGCCCAAAGGGGGTCATGAAGAGTTAAACATGACCTAAACAACTGACCAATAATAACAATTACAAGTTAGTTTAGGGAAAGAGGGCACTAGCAGTTGTGCCCTGGATCAGGGAAGACTTCATGTTAAAGGTCATCTTTGAACTGCATTTGAAAGAAGGATTTTGTGAGGAAGAATAGAATTGTTGGAGTGAGGGATCAACTGCTAGTGCAAAAGGATAGAGATGGGAAATAGAATATCATGTGTGAGAAACAGGGAAAAGGATAGTTTGAATGAATTTGGAGAGCATTAGTGTGTGTGTGTGTGTGTGTGTGTGTGTGTGTGTGTGTGTGTGTGTTGAAGTTGCTAAGATAGGTTTGGACTTGATTGTGAAGGCTTTGAATAGTTAAAGACAGAAGCTTATAGTTTATCCTGGAGGTAACAGGGAGCCAAACTAAACATTTTTTAATAAGCAGACTGAAAGGCAAAGCCTAATCTTTTCCCCATCAGACCCACCATCAGATTGTTATCAACTGCCTGGTTGTGGTTTGGCCCCTAGTGGATATGACATTATTGTTGTGAATAAGAGTGAATCAGAATGGTCAAAAGAGGAGGAAGGTAGAGCTATGGCTCTGTTGGAAGGAGCCATCATGGCAGAGGAGAGAGTGTTCTGGCTCAGGAATCAAAAGATCCAGGTTCAAACTGTAGCTCTGTCCCTTAATATTTGTTAAACCTTGGGGAAATGGCTTTGCCTCTTTGTCACCCTTCCCTCTGAGAGCCATGCATACTCTGGGTCTTGATTTCTTCATCTGTAAAATATGGGTGGTTGAACAAGACAACCTTTCAAAGTCCTGTTCTCCATCTCTAATATTATGACTCAAACAAATTGGAGAGGGGAGAGGGAAGAGGAAGCCGATAGTCTCTCTCAAATCCTTTCAAACTCTAAATCTTATGCCTTCAGCTTCAAAAGCTGAAGTTGGAAGGGATTTTAGAAACCCTTTAGACAACTCATACATTTTACAGAAGAAAAGAAAGCCCAGAGAGCGGGGGGACTTTGCCCCAAAGTCACAAAGGTAACCAGGAGAAGGAAGGAGAGTCAGGGCTCAAACAGAGGTCATCTCACTCCAGATATGTCCTCTTTCTGCTGTTATTGTTATTGTTCAATCATGACCCACTCTTCATGACCCCATTTGGGGTTCTTTGGCAAAGGCACTGGAGTGGTTTGCCATTTCCTTCTCCAACTCATTTTAAAGATAAGGAAACTGAGGCAAACAGGGTAAGTGCCTTCTTCTTCCCATCTTCTACTGAATTTGAACTCTGGAAGATGAGTCTTCTTGATTCTAAGCCCAGGGTTCATTCATTGTGCCATCTAGCTACCCTGGGTTCAGGAAGCCCCCACAGTCATGAAATCATCTATAAGCCTACCATAAGTTGGTAGGCTTATAGATTTAGTAGTAGAGGGGGCCATTAGAAGTGACCTAGTGAAACTCTCCAAGAAGAAAACGAGGCCAAGAGAAGGGAAATAAGTTGCCCTGTCATGCAGATAATAAGCACCAGAGTCAGGATTTGAACTTGGGTCTCTGATTTTGAATCCACTACTCTTTCTGTGATGGAGGTAAATATGGGGAGGTGCATAATGAGAGGTTTGGGTGGGAGAAGAAGGGCACAGAGCAGAAACAAAACAAAAACACAGGAATCTGAAGGGAAACTAATGCAAAGAACAGCTCTCTTTCTCTAGATGAGATAATCCCTGTTAGCTGGGGAAACTTCTGACCTGTGGGAATCCTCTGAGGGCCACAAGTTTGTCTTGTAGGGAGCAAGAAAATTCCCCGAACCACTGCTCAAAACCACAGGGAGACCCTATTCAGTCTCTCTGTCAGGGTAATGTGGTGGAAGAGCACTGTGTTTGGAGTCCTTTGGCTGGAATCTGCTCTAGACTGACTATATGACTTTAGCCATGTCATGTCATCACTCTGTGCCTCAGCTTCTCCATCTGTAAAATGGGAGATTCCTGCCTGAGCTTCATATGTCTACAGGACCAGCCTTTCTTGATCTATTGGTTATGCCATTTGCTCTAAACTCTTCATTACACACTTCCCCATACTACCTCCAGTAGAAAGAGTACTGGATTCAGAATCAGAGAACCTGAATTCAAATCCTATTTCTCTCTCTGGTCCACACTGTTCCCCCAGAATGAAACAGCCCCCTTTTCCCCATTCTCTAAGTCTCACCTCCTCCTTGAAGTCATCCATACTGCTGACACTCATAAAGAACTTGTTGGACCTCTATCTCTAATCACATCATCTAGCCACTGTTTTCCCTGGTTTTCTCCTCTACTACAACTGTGAGCTCCTTCAAGACAAGGGTGCTATTCCTCCCCCCTCCCCGCCCCCTCTCCGGTCCCTTTTCTGCCTCCTCTACAAAGCTTTGGATGGAACTGGGATTGAGAGCATATTTGAGGAATTGAGAGAATTCTGTTCTACTGAATAAATATGTATTAAGCCCCTCCATTGTGGGACACTCCTCCTGATAAAAAAATAACAAGATCCCTTGCCTTAGGGGAGGGGGAGCCTTAAATTCTACTAGACAATAATAATAATAATAATAATAATAATAATAATAATAACTAAAATTTATGTGGTACTTTGCAAACTTTCTATTACATGTATTATATTATACATTATATATTATACATATTACATTCTATAATACATGTGCTATCTCATTTAATCCTTACAGCCTTGTGAGATGGGTACTATTATAATATTTATTTTATAGATGAGGAACCTGAGGCTGAGAGAGATTAACTTACTTGCCCAGCATCATACAACCATTAATGTCTGAGATGGCATTTGAACTAAGGTCCTCCTGAATCCAAGTCTGGAAAGCTTTACCTCTGGATCCCTAGAGTGCACAGCAAGTTCACAAGAAGAATTCTTAACCCTTTCTGTGTCATGATCCTTTGGGCAGTCTGTTTCTTATAGCCTATGACCCTTTTTCAGAATTATTTTTAATGCAGAAAAGAAATATGTAGGATTATAGAGGAAACCAATATATTAATATTGATTTAAAATATTTAAAAATATTAAATACTTAAGTAAATATTTAATTTTAAATATTTTTTTAAAATTTAGAACCAGGTTATGAACCACTTCAAATAGCAGGATCAAGGAATATTTTGAGTAGGAGGTGGTACCTGAATTAAGCCTTGAAGAAAGGGAAGGGAAGGGAAGGGAAGGGAAGGGAAGGGAAGGGAAGGGAAGGGAAGGGAAGGGAAGGGAAGGGAAGGGAAGGGAAGGGAAGGGAAGGGAAGGGAGAAGATGGGGAAGGGAATTGGAAAGGAAGGCAAGGCAAGGCAGAGATCATGTATTAAGATCTTAAGATTAAGATCAATATTCCCAGAACCCTGCTAAATATTGGTTATACTAATTTAAAAAAAACGTAAGGCAATTCCTGCCCTCAGGAGTTTGCACTTTAATAAGAGGAGACTATGTATTTATATCTAAGAGGAAGAGAGGAAGAGGAAGTGCATTCCAAGCATGAGTGACAGTGTCTATAAAGAAAAGAGAAGGGCCAACTAGAATGCTGAGTTTGGGGCCAGATTGCCTGGAAATACGATGTAAAATACAGGAAATGTGATTATTGTTATTTGGTCATTTCAGTTGTGTCCAACCCTTTGTGATGCCATTTGGGTTTTTCTTGGCAGAGATACTAGAGTGGTTTGCCATTTCCTTCCCCAGCTCATTTTACAAGTGAAGAAATTGAGTCAAGCATGGTTAAATGACTTGTCCGGGGAATAGCTAGTAAGTACCTGAGGTCAGATTTGAACTCAGGCTTTCCTGACTCCGGGCCTGGTACTTTATCTAGCTGCCTCATAGGAAGGGTAGTACTGTGCAATCAGATTGGGAATGGTTCCACATGCCAAGCAGGGGAGTTAATAAGGGAAAGCCCAGGCTAAGAACTATTGCCAATGGGGATAAGTTCAATATCTCTCCAGAATCACATTATATGAGACTTGGAAGAGGCCTCAGAGGCCACTCTAGACCAACCCATACATAAAAGGAATGCCCCCAAAACAAACTGGACAATGGCCATGCAGTTTCTGTTTGAAGAGCTCCAAGGTGGGAGGAATCTATCACCTCCCCAAGCAATGTATTTGACTTTGGGGCAGCTCTAAGGGATAAGAATTTTTTTTTCTGACATCCAGCTTGAATGACCTCTTTGTACCTTTCACTATTCCTCCTAGTTCTGGGTTCTGGAGCCAAATAAATATTCCTATAGCTTATATTCCTTAGCCCATGCCACAAAATAAGACCTCAAATAACAACTTTACAGGTTAGATAAAGATATAACCAGTTCTGAGCTGCCCTGAGGCAAAACCATCCCCACCACCAAGTGCAAGATGGGAAGCAACTTCTTGTTTTCCTGACTTGTTTGTTATCCCCGTCCCTTGGGTAATTTCTGCAGAATACCTTGCAGAGCCCAAATCCCGGGTCCCCATGGCAGGCTCTCACAAAACAGGCAATCCCAGAACTCCATCCAGGGATGAGGAAAAAAAACCCTTAGTAGGCGAGCAAGCGGGCCTGGGGCCTGCTGGTCCCTGAGTTTTGTGCTGATAATGAAAAGAAAAATGAGTGAGGGGAACTGGATCTGGGACAGAATCCAGTGAAGGAGAAAAGGCCTAGAGAATAGGGAAGGACCAGGAGGTCATGACTCCTCCATGTGAACTGCCATTTAGAGAACAAAACCCCTTCCAAAGTGCCTCCTCAACCCTGCCCTCTGCCCCCAGGGATAAATCATTTTAGAAAGTAAGAACCTTCTCTATGTGAACTCAGGACTCTGGAAGACAGCTCTGTCTTGTGGAGAAAGAAGACTGGAAATGGAAAGCAAGAGAGTCAGCAGAGTCAGTATTCCTCTAGGCCGGGACCTATTCATCCTTTGGACCATTAGCCCTGAAAGGGACCCCAGAGATCCTCTGGTGCATGTCCCTCATTTTACAGATGAGAAAACTAGGATCCAAAGAGGTCAAATGATTGAGTCCATTACACTAGGATTCTGTGGCCAGGCCAGAACTAGAATCCCAATCTCTTGACTCTTGGTGCCTTGCTCTTATTTAATATTAAGTTCAAGCTCCTTCCTAGTTAAAGCACAAGAAGCTCAGTTTCTTTGTTTGCAAAGTGGGGAATAACAATTCACCCAGTTTTTGTGAGGAAACCACTTTTTTATAAATTTTAAAGTGTTCTATAAACACGAGCATTGATGATTTCCCCAGAACCACATTTTCCCTGAATATAGGATATCGAGTTTTAGAAGGGACCTAAAAGATCAAAAAAGCCAAGAAAAGCTAAGTGACTTGGCCAAATTCACATGGGTAGAAAGCTAAACTGGGAGTAGAACCTAGCCCATGGAATGAATGAAAGGATTTAGGATCAGAAGGCATTTAGAGATTATTTAGCTCAACAACATCCCTTCACTTTTATAGGTGAGAAAGTTAAGATCTAATGGCTCCAGATTCCATGCTTTCTTCTTCACCATATTACCTGCCCTGGAGGGGTTTGCCATTTCCTTCTCCAGCTCATTTTATAGATGAGGAAACTGAGGCAAACAGTTAAGTGACTTTCCCAGGGTCATACAACCAGTAAGTATCTGAGACCAGATTTGAACTGAGGGAGAGGAGACTCCAGGCCAAACACTCTTATCTACTTCATCACCTTTGGAGAGGACTAGCACCTCTGATGTCAGGGCTTGCTCAACACTTTTCACCTGTCCACCTGCTCACTGGACACCCCAAAACTCTCACTAGTGGCTCCAAGAAGTATGTACAAGTAGTCATACCACCATAAAACCAGCTTGGCAGATGGGGTAAACTAGTTTGAGGGAAAATGGCGGTCCTCAAACCTTTTGATGATTTGGGGAGTTGAGGAGGTGTGCCTCCCCTAAACATGTGAAGGCTTCCTGAGACAGAATGGGCAGAGAACAATTTGTTCCAAAGGCCATGAAGGCACTGAAGCAGACTCTTTGGAGCACTTAAGAACTTGGTCAGACATTGAAAATGCCAGGGTCATCCACTGTATTCCTGGCCACCATCACCTGTCTGAACTTTGGTGTTGCCACTGGACTTAGATGACTCTGAAAAGAAAGACTGAGGCTGATGATGTGAGCAACTCTGCTTCACTGAAATAAAATTCATGTACGGGTCAAGATATCAGCCCAAGAAATCACTGACCCACTGTGAAAATTAAGGACAAACAACTGCCTTCCCAGGATGGGAATGGACAGCCTTATTTTGATCATCTGCCTCCTGAAATGGGCAGCACCAAGTTAGAAGGAGGAGAGAGTACAGGACCAAGAGTCAGGAAGATCTGAGTTTGAATCCTGTATCAGACACTTACCAGTGACCCTGGGACCATCACTTTGCCTTTCTCCCAACTCAGTTTCTTAATCTGTCAAATGGGATTAATAATCACGCCAACTTCACAGAATTGTTACCAGGATCAATCAAGATAATATATGTAAAGTGCATTATAATTCTTAAAGCAACATGTAAATATCATTATTTTGTTGTATCCAAAATTCAACTCTCATCCACCTAATCCGGGCTGCAGTAAGCAAAGAAATCTGTGAATCTTAAAATAATTATATTATTATCATCATCATTATTATTATAGAGGCAGCAACGTGGCATAGTGAATAGAGAGTGCTGGGCATAGAATCTGAGAAAACTGAGTTCAAATTTGGCCTCAGGTATTTACTCAATGTGTGACCTTGTGCAAGTCACTTCACCTCTGCCTACCTCAGTTTCCTCAACTGTAAAGTAGAGATAATAATAGTACCTACTTCCCAGCGTAGCAAGGATGAAATGGGAACATAATTGTAAAGTGCTTGGCACATAGTAGGTGCTGTATAAATGTTAACAATTATTAGTAGTAATAGCTATTAATAATAACGATGATGATGATAGTATTTTCACTGGGTTGGTGATATTCAAAGGGAAGGATATTATTGCAGATGAAATCTACCCGTTATCCCAGTGAGAATCTGACTAAGGTCTCTGTTTCTGTGACTCCTCAGGAGATGCATCTTTCTGAGCATTTTTCTTTTCATCATCTCTTCTACTTTCTATCCTTTTCTTCCTCTCCTTTCTTTTTTCTGCTTCCACCCATAACCCAAAGGGGCATGCTTCAACTCTGTTGAGTGCTTTGTGACTCCGTTGAACCAAGAAGAAAAAGAAGCAAAAATAAAATAAAATAAAAGGATCCACTGAAGAAGAAAATGGCAAACCACTGCAGTATCCTTGCCAAGAAAAGCCCATGGATAGCTCTGGTCTTATGGGGTCACAAAAAGTCAGACACAACTGAGCCACTAAACAACAACAAAAGAACCAAGAGTAACCCCGTAAGATTTGAGTATTTAGGTGGGTGCTTTTCACCCAGAATCGTCACCTCTCCAGAGACAGAATGACTTTGAAGCTGGGACCAAGGACTAATCCATCCCTAGTCTTTGGGGCCATGTGGGCTATTTACTTCTCAAAGAAAATTCTCCATGGCAACAGGCCAGAAGAGCTGCTGTGTCCCGGGACTATGCAATCAGAGTGTTTCATGGTCTCCACATCCCTCACTCCTAGACTACATTCCTCTGGGTGAATTATGGGGTGTCACCAGCCCTGGAGAATGGGGGCTGGGGATAGTGGCATGGAGGGGCAGTTTGTCCAGAAAGAAAAAAGGAAAAGGAAGAAAAGCAGGCTGGCTGCCTGAGCGGGGCAAGAAAAAAGGAAACACCAAAAGTTTCAGGCATTTCACAACAATCCCCAAATACACAGAAAACCTGATGTGCCCCCAGGGAAGAGAAGTTTAAGTTGAGTAATGGTTGTACTTCTCTTTTTTCACTTCATGGAAAAACAAGATGATGGGGGACTCAGCCGAAAGACCTTTCCACCATTTCCACAGTAGAAGCCCCTAGGACAGCCTCTTCCTCCTTCTCTAGGTATCTCTCGGTATCTCCCCTCCTTCCCTCTCCATTCCATTCACAGCAGTCAGGTAGCTGACTCTTCAAGGTTAGAAATTATCAAACGGATTGGTTTTCCAGTTTTCTCTGCCGCTGCCTCCTCTCTCCAGGGATGAGAGGGCAGGGCAGGAGAGGGCAACTCATACTTTTAAAAGAAAGACCTGGATTTCCAATCCATTTGTGAAATGTACTAGCAGAGTGATTTGGGCAAATTCCTTAACCTTGCTTGACTTTGGCTTCCACATCTATAAAGTGAAGGGGCTGGATTAGATGGTCTCAGACATCTCTTTCAGCTTTAATATACTGATCCTCGGAGAGGGACACTATTGGTTCTACTCAGCTAGGTGGTGCAATGGATAGAGTGTTGGACTTTGTTCGAGTCAGGGAGACCTGAGTTCAAATTCTGCTTTAAACTTTTACTAAGAACTGGAATGACCTCCAGGAATTGATGCAGAGTGAAAGGAGCAGAACTAGAAGAACATTGTACACAGAGATGGATACAGTATGGCAAAATCGAATGCAATGGACTTTTCTAATGGCAGCAATGCAATGATCTTACAACTCTGAAGGACTTATGAGAAAGAATGCTATCCAAATCCAGAGAAAGGACTGTGGGAGCAGAAACACAGAGGAAAACAACTGCCTGATCACATGGGTCGATGGGGATAAGATTGGGGATGTAGACTCTAAATGGTCACCCTAGTGCAAATATCAATAATATTGAAATAGGCCTTGATCAATGACACATGTAAAATCCATCAGAATTGTGCATTGGCTATGGGGGGGGGGGGAGAAGGAAAAGAACATGAATCATGAAACCATGGAAAAATTATCTTAATCATAAAATAAAATAAAATAAAAACCTTTACTAAGAGCGTGACCTTAAACGAGTCACTTCCCTTCTCTCAGATTCAGTTTCCTTTTCTATAACATGGGAATCCAGACACTTTCTTTCAAATAGCAGCACCTACCTCTCAGGGTTGTTTCAAGGATTAGCCGAGATAATATTTGTAAAGGGCTTAGCACAATGCCTGGCACATAGTAGGAGTTTAATAAAGACTTGTTCCCTCTGCTCCCACACAACACTATTTTTAGCCTTTGCCAAAGTCAATCGGGCAATAAGCATTTATTAGCCTTCTTCATTATGCTAAGTGCTGGGGATGCTAAGAAAGACTAAAAACAATTCCCTTCCCTTGAGGAGCCCACAGTCGAATTGGGGAGACAACATACAGACAAATATGTACAAACAGAGCTATCTAGAAGATAAATGGGGGAACAAATCAACAGAGGGAAGGCTCTTGAATCAAAAGGGATTGGACAAGACTCCGAAGATTTTAGCTGAGCCTTGAAGGAAGTCAAGAAAGTCAAGGAAGTCAAGATAAGGAAGAAGAACATTCTAGGCAGGGAGGACAGCCAATGAAAGTGCCAGGGGAGCCAAGAGAGGTAGTATTTTGTCTGAGGAAAAGCAAGGAGGCCAGCACCATTGGATCACAGAGTACCTCAGGGGAAAGAGGGTAGTTATGAATGACTTTGAATGCCAAACAGAGGATTTTATATTTGATCCAGGAATTGATAGGTTAGAGAACCACTGGAACTGGGGTAGGGGTGGGGGTCATCAAAATCCAATAGCACAAGCATTTAATTAAGACAAAACAGTGTAAATAACAAGGAAGAATCAAGTTTGGTCTAATTCTATGTTCTCACACGCAAATGTTTGCCATCTCCAAGGTTATTATAATCTAATTCCCCCTTCTAATCTTTACTAATCTCTCCATCATATCAGGAGAGGGACAAAGCAGCTTCAGAGCAGAGCAGTAAAAGCTTAGGGATCAGTGCTGTCTGCCTCATGAAACTGTTAAGAATGCTCTTGGGGCAAGCTGGGATTTACCAAAGCCTCTTCATTCAGCTCTGAAATTGTCAGTCTTCTGCCAGGATTCCCCGATCGATTCAGGAATGTCACAGCCCTGCTGCTGATCAGTGATGTCCTCTTAGCCCCAAGTTTCATGGGAAATGACATCCTGAGAACCTTTCTCATTGGCCATGCCCTTTATGTGGCTCCCCATGCCCCCAATCACTACACCTGACTCATATGCCATGCCTTGGGTCCACAATGACAATTATAAGACTGATCAATTAATCTCTTCCCATTTGCTAAAGTTGGAGACAATGTTGGGGAAATAGAAAGACCGTCGGACTGGGATATCAGAGGCAGAGGCCATTTGCGGTTGTTCAGTTCATTTTCTGTCATGTCCAACTCTTAGTGATTCCAATTGGGGTTTTCTTGGCAAAGATACTGGAGGGGTTTGTTATTTCCTTATTCTCCAGTTCATTTTATAGATGAGGAAATATATTTTACATTTTATAGATGAAGCTAAGAGGGTTAAGTGACTTGCCCAGGATAAAAAAGCTAATGGGTTCCTGAAGCCAGATTTGAACTCAGGAAGATAAGACTTGTAATACCTCTCTGCCTCTGACATAAGCTACATTATTCATGTATTCTGTCACTTTGAGCAAGTCATTTAACTCAACTTCAATTACATCCTGTAAAATGAAAATAACACCTCTTTGATCTCATCCTCCTTTCTCTTCCAGGAACTTGCTCTCTTTTCACCATTTCTTTTTTCTTTCTTCTCTTCAATTTTATCTTCTCCACTAGATCCTTTGCTGCTACCCACAAGTATACTCAAGTTTCTCCATCCTTAATAAGCCCTGACCTTCCCCTGCCATCTGCTAGAGTTATCCCATACTTCTTTTCCTTTTCATAGCCAAACTCCTTAACCCATGGCCCCCATGGCCACTATTTCCTCCCCTTCCACTCACTTCTCAACCTCTACAAGGTAATAAACATTCTTTAATGGCCAAATCCAATGGCCTTTTTCTCAGTTTAAATTCTACTTAAATGCTTTATAGCTTTTGACATTCTCAAACACATCCTTAATAATCTTTTCTTTAGGGCTTTCTTGGCTCTCCTCCTACCTATCAAACCATCCTACTCAGTATTTTTGGATGGACCATAAATCCCCCACCTACTAGGTGTCAAACACCCAGGCCACATTTTTTACCCAAAATGCAGAACACTACTGAGTATGATCCCAAATTAGATCAAAATGAAATTGAGAAATATTTAACAAAACAAACAAAAATGCAACAGAACATTGATAATGTCAACATATGGCTTTTGCAGTCTGTGTGATCTATAATGATCCTTTTTGTATAGTTTAGTGGCCCCCATTTCTTTTTGAGTTTGAAACCACAGCTCTACACAGGTCAGTTCTTTTCCTTTTTTCCTGATCACCTAATAGTGGTATGCTGGGTCAAAAGGTACAAGTTTTTAAGTGGTGTCTTCTGAAGACAATGTCTACTTTCATCATCCTCCATTGTTAACTCTAATTGACAATGAAAAAGATATGTCAAGAAGCAATTCTAGCACTCATCAAAAGTGCTATATAATTTCCTAAATACAATTCAGCCTGCTCTAAGTCTTTCTCTTCAATTCTGGACTCAGCTCACTCATCTTCTGTAACCCAACCATCCAAGAAAGATGTACAGATGGACTAGTTCAATGGGCTATCCATCCAACTGCATGTCATAGCCTGGGCAATAGCCATTGTTCGTCCACTTTGTTTTTCCCATGTGTATTATTGGGCTAATTTTGTGTGTCATCATAGATAAATCTTATTAAAGAAGTTAGGGTATGTTCTAGAACAAACAACCAGAGCATCATGTGCAAACATAAGCATATGGAGGAAATTGAATAAGGTTATCTTGATGATAATATATAAAAGAATTTTGTATGATCTTAGGTGCAGCTCAGGAAATATAGTGGACAGAAACTGCACCTGGAATCAAGAAGACCTTTCATGTCCTATCTCTTATTAACTGTATGATCCTAGGCAAGTTACTTAGCCTCTATCTTTCTCAGTTCACTCCTTATCTATAAAATGGGGGTAACAAAAGCACTTACTTCCAGAGAGGTTGTAAGGATAAAAAAAACAATATTGGCAAAGTACTTTTGAATAAAATGCTATATAAATGATAGCTACTATTGTTGTTAAGGAGCCTTGGAGATGCAGTGGATAGAGCACCTGGCCTAAAGTAAGGAAGAACTGAGTTCAAATCTAGCCTCAGACACTTATTAGCTGTGTGATCCTATGAAAGTCATTTCACCTTGTTTGCCTCAGTTTACTCATCTGTAAAATGAGTTAGAGAAGGAAATGACAAACAACTCCAGTATCTTTGCCAAGAAAGCCCCCAAAAGCGGCCATGAAGAATTGTACATGATGGAAAATTACTAAGGAATTATTAATATTATCTTAATACATGTATGGGAAACACTTGGTCAGCAGAGAATATTTAAGTAAATGACTTTCATAGTAATAAAGCTCCTTTCTATTCCTTCTGCTTTGTGAAAAATGAAGGTGGACATGAGCCAGGGTCAGGATTCCAACTTTAGACCTCTAGAAAAGCAACAAGGTAAATGATAATAATTTCTATTTCAATAGCATATACAAAATATCTGCCTCAAAACAACTCTATGTAAAGGGTGCTGCAAATATTGTGGTCCCCATTTCTCACAGGGCTAAAAAGAGACTCAGAGTTACCAAGTGACTTGTCCATAGTCTCACAATACCTGTCAGAAACAGAATTTGAATTCTGATCAAATCTCCTGACACCAGATCTAGAGCCCTTTCCATTATAGTACTATTACCTTCCTGCTAAGAAGAAAAGAAAGGGACAAGCATTAATGCCAGGCACATGCTATGCCCTTTACAAATATTATCTCATTTGATCCTCACAACAACCTTGGCAGATAGGTGTTCCTATTATCCCCATTTTACAGATAAGGAAACTGAGACAGATAGAGATTAAGTAGCTTGCCTAGGATCATATAGTTTGTGTCTGAGGCTGAATTTGAACCTGCCCAGAACTCTATCTACTGCACCATCTAATTATAATCTGTGTATGTCAACTATAGGTGGCATGCCATAGTGTCTGCAATCCTGTTGGAGACTGCTTGCCCCAGACTGAAGAAAGGTCTCAGATTCTCTGTAGATTTCCATTATCCACATTCTTCGTATTCCCTATGACCACAGATGATTGACTTTTGACTATATATCATATGGGAGGCAATATGATACCATCAAAAGGCCCTTTACTTTGCCCCATTCACAGTGTTCTACATTCAGACCCTCTATGTTGCCAGACCACAATCTGCACCATACTTCTCTACATGATACTACCACTTAACCACTTTTTTCCTCTCCCCACTTTTAAAAAAATGTTTTTTTTTTATTTTTAGCTTCCCCACTTTTTTGTAGTAATCAAACCAAACTCAAAAGCTGAGCTCTATCTTGTCTCACGCCAATTCCAGCACCATTTTCTTTCTCAATTTCTCCAAAGGACAAGAGGTCTTCTTGACTCAATTAATGACCCAGAAGGAGCTGGATTTTCCTCAGTCAACTCAACAAGCATTTATTAAATACCTATTGTATACCAGACAGGGATAAGTACTAGGATAACAAAGGTTAAAAAAAAGCAATATCTGCTTTCAAGAAGCTGGCAGACTAATAGAGGAGATAACATGCAAACAATTATGGAAAAACAAAATATATACAGGATAACTTAGAGATGATCTCAAAGGGATGGCACTAAGATTAAGAAGGTCTGGCAAAGGCTTCTTGAACATGGTGAGACGTTAGCTGAGACTTGAAGGAAGCCTGGCTAATTAGAAGGCAGAGATTAGGAAGGGAAGAATTATAGGCATGGAACACAGCCAGTGACAATGATGGCAGAGGGCAGCTAAACAGCTCAGTGTAGGTTGGCTATAGAAGATGGCCACTTAGATGCAACAAAAGTCCAGACCTCTTTGAAACCCTTCTACACCAATGAAAAACAAAGTGCTTTGAGGGGACAGAAAACCAAATCTAACAACAGGACAGAGCTGGGGAACACTGCTGGATTCAACTTAAAAGGTACACCAAAAAAAAGCCTAAATTATTGAATTCTCAGGTTCTAGGGAAAGGAAGAAGGAAGATCTCAGGACCCCTCCCCCACCTACTGTGCTGAGTCTCCAGCTGTGGCTGGAATCTCTGGGTAGGCAAGGACTCTAGTCCTAAGGGAGTGCCTTGCTGGCACAGCTATGCCAGGCTCAGGGTATTGAACACAGTTGGCAGGGAGGCAACTGGAGGAAAAGCACAGAGAGGGCAGCCTAATCACAGCCAAAATGCTCCATCTTGTCCCTCCCTTTTCTCAAGGTTTTGGCCTTAGGGTACATCCAGTTCCGAAGATCAACCCCATCCCGGCTTAATCTTATCAATAGAGCAATTAAGAAGACTTCAGAGGCCAGGGAAGCTCAATCTCCAACATTCCACCCCCACTAAATGGACTGAGAGCCTTGATGGCTAAGTTCCCAGGAAGAAGACTGCAATCACTACAGAATACCTTGTAACAGGACAAGCACAACTCCCTTCAGCCTCCGCACCTTCACCCACACCTTCAGCTTCTGCTGCCAGCTGGGGAAGATCTAACCTCAGGGCTCATTAATACCATTAGCCTAACCTAATCAATCATCAGAGCAGAGAAGAAGCCCCCTCAGGACAGAATAGCCCAAACCCTCAGATCCAGCAAATAAACAGAGGAGCAAGATTACAGCCAGTGACGGGGAAAAGAAGGGAAAAAATATAGGTAAACAACAGAAAAAGAAAAAAAGAAATTATAATTGACAGCTTCTATCCATGTAATGAACAAAGAACAAATGGAACAGAGGAGAACCAAGGAACACCAAGAAAAAAACACAGAAACTCCAGTGAATTGGACACAGGCTTTGGAAACACAATTCAAAAAACAATTAAGATAGGCTGAAGACAATTGGGAAAAGAACTTAAAAAGCAAAATAAGTCATCTGGAAACAGAGGTATATGAATTAAAATAAGAAAATAGTGTCTTGAAAGCCAGAATTGAGGCAAAGAAGATGAAAAATGACCTACAAAGAAAATCAGACCAGAAGAAGAATTACCAAAAAGCCAAGGATGAAAGTCAGACTTTAAAAATTAGAATCCAACAACTAGAAGCAAATGACTTCATAAGGCAGCAAGAGTTTATAAAACAAAATCAAAAGAATGAAAAAATTGAGGAAAATATGAAACAACTCATTGACAAAACCATAGACCTGAAAAATAGATCCAGGAATGACAGTTTAAGAATTATTGGACTACCAGAAGATGATGACAAAAGAAAAAGCCTAGACCAGTGGTTTCCAAACTTTTTTGGCCTACCACCCCCTTTCTAGAAAAAAATATTACTTAGTCCGCTGGAAATTAAATTTTTTAATTTTAA
Organism: Gracilinanus agilis; assembly: GCF_016433145.1. Classification (NCBI taxonomy): domain Eukaryota; kingdom Metazoa; phylum Chordata; class Mammalia; order Didelphimorphia; family Didelphidae; genus Gracilinanus; species Gracilinanus agilis. Next base: position 90,358,094 of record NC_058131.1, read on the forward strand.
TAGCAATTAATAGGAAAGATAAATGCACCTGTTGCCATCACCGCTCCCCTGGATCACTGCAGCACCCACTAGGGGGCAATAGCACCCACTTTGGGAATCACTGGCCTAGACCATCATTTTACAGGAAATTATCCAAGAAAACTGCCCTGACAATCTTGAACAAGAAGAATTAGTAAAGATTGAAAAAATCCACAGATCACCTCCTGCATTTAATTCCCAACTAACAATGACCAGGAATGTTATAGCCAAATTCAAGAACTACCAGACCAAGTTAAAAATATTATAAGCTGTTAAGAAGAAGTCATTCAGATATCATGGAACCACAGTTAGGATAACACAAGATCTGGCTGCATCTACACTGAAGGACCAGAAGGCATGGAATATGATATTCCAGAAAGCAAGGGAACTGAGTCTACAACCAAGAATCAACTACCCAGCAAAACTGACTATATTCTTTCAGGGGAAAGTATGACCATTTAATAAAATAGAAGACTTCCAAGCATTCATAAAGAAAAGACCAGACTTAAACAGAAAATCTAATGCCCAAACATAGAACTCAAGTGAATCACCAAAAGGTAATTAAGAAAGAAAAAAAAAACTTTTTTTAAGGGACCCAATAAGTTAAAATGATTTGTATTCCTATAAGAAAAGATGATATTGGTAATTCCTAAAAACTGTTATTATCACCAGGGTAGCTAGAAGAAGTATACTTAGAGGGAACAGTGACAAACTGTATAGGATGAAATGTATATGTATATGTGCATATATATGTATATGTACATATATATGTATATATACATTTATATATAACTAGAGATTAAAAAAGAGGATAAAACTAAGAGAAATGGGAAAAGAGACAAAATGAGGTAAATTTATGTTTCATAAAGAAGCACATGGCAGGAGCGGGGAAGAAGATCAATACAATGGAAGGGTGAAAGAGGTTGGAGACAGGTAATACTTAATTCTCACGTACATTGAGATGGACTCAAAGAGGGAAGAACAATCAAATCCATTGGGGCAGAGAATTAATTTGTGCCCTATAGAGAAGTAGAAGAGTAACAAAATAACTGATGGGGAGGAAAGCAATACAAGGGAGGGAGAGTGTGGAGGGTAGTTTAAAAGAACTCTGAATGTGAATGGAATGAACTCACCCTTAAAATGGAAGCAAATAACAGAGTAGATTAGAAATAAAAATCCTACCATATGTTGTCTACAAGAAACACACATGAAGCAGGTAGACACATACAGGGTAAAAGAAAAAGGCTGAAGCAAAATCTATTGGGCATCAACTGAGAAAAAGAAGGCAGGAGTCGCTCTCATGATATCTGACAAAGCCAAAATGAAAATAGATATGATTAAAAGAGATAGGAAAAATAATTACATGCTGATAAAAGGCAGTATAGACAATGAGGAAATTTCAGTACTCAACATGTGTGCACTAAATGGTATAGCATCCAAATTTCTAAAGGAGAAACTATTGGCACTTAAGAAGGAAACAGATAGTAAATGGCTCCATGGATTGAGAGCCAGGCCTAGAGATGGGAGGTCCTGAGTTCAAATATGATCTGAAACACTGGGAAAGTCACTTAACACCCACTGTCTAGCCCTTACTGCTCTTCTGCCTTGGAACCAATACACAGTATTGATTCTAATATGGATGGTGAGGGATTTTTTTTAATGGTGGCACAATGTCTTATTCAAAAAACAACAAGAAGGCCAGTGTCACTGGGTTAAGGATGTGATAGGGGTGGGAGAGGAGCAGAGTATGAGAAGTCCACTTAAAAATCAACCAAAGAACTTTAATTTTAGATTTTATCTTAAAGATTAGAGGAAGCCAGTGGAATTTCTTGAATAGAGGAATAACATGGTCAGACCTACACTTTAGAACCATCAATTTGACAGCTGAGTGGTCATCAGACTAACAACCTCATATATAGCATCCCACCTCCCAAGAAGAAGGAAAAAAGGGAGAAAGTCATGTTTTCAACAGCCCTAATTTCTTCCTCCTCTTTCCTTTCACTACCACCTTTGTCCTCTTTCTAGAAACTTCCCCAAATGTTTAGTGTTCTTGAATGGCCAGACCTCTGTCAGGGCAAAAAGGGTCCAAGATATTCATTATCAATTAGGTGACTGATTGTGTTGCCCTCCCAGATGGAACTAGCATTTAAAAAAAAGGAACCTGAAGAAAATACAACCCAAATGTGTGACTCTTTCTGGAGAAATTCTAGATGTTTATATGGCCAGTAGGGCAGACTGCCTGGTATATAGTAAGTGCTTAATAAATATTAATTAATTGATATATGAATGACTTAGTCTGAATATACATCTCATGCTCTATACATTGGTACTACTCCAAAAGGTACTATTCCTGGGCTAGAATAAGGGATGAAGGAGAAGAGAAAGTGGGGAAGTGGTAAGGTTTAACATTTGGATTGCATCTCTCCAGGCTCCTTTTTTTTTTAAATGCCAATTACTCCCTGAGAGGGGAACATATTCAGTCACCTAAATGACTGTAGAGAGGGGAAAGAAAAGAGGGGAATGATTTTCCATTTTCAATAAAAATGTTCCCTTTTGCCTTGCTCTTCAGCCTGATTTCTTCCATCCACTGGACCTAACTTTCTTCCCTGTCTGTATTAACCATGTAGCCAATGTCCACCATTTTATTTCATATGCATATGTCTTGTTTTTCTAAATATACTATTATTCAGTTCAATGAATGTTGAACCCTCTCTGGGCAAATTACCATGCTTGGTATTGGGGGATACAAAGATAGACAAGACAGGTCCCTACACTCATGGGACTTGTAGCCTAGAACATGTTATACATATAACATGAATATTAGTGGCAGCTAGGTAGTTCAGTGGATTGAGAACCAGTCCTAGAAATGGGAGGTCCTGGGTTCAAATCTGGCCTTAGACACTTCATAGCTATGTGACCTTGGGCAAGTCACTTAATACCCATTGCCTAGCCCTTACTGAGGTTCTGTCTTGGAATCAATAGACAGTATTGATTCTAAGATAGAAGGTAAACATTTTTAAAAACAAAAACAAAAACATGTATATATTTTCTCCCACATTAAACTCTCAGTTTCTTGAGGGCAATGCTCTTGTTTTTTCTTCGCTTTTCCAGAGCTTAACATGGTATCTGGCATATAATAAATATTTGTCAGTCAGTAAATACTAAGTACCTACTAAATGCCAAGCATGGGACTGAGCTCTGGAGATACATAGAAAGGCAAAAAATAGTCTCTGCTCTCAAGGAACTCACAGACTAATGAGAGAAATGGCATGCAAATAACTGTACAAAATGCTATATACAGGATAAACTGGAGGTAATCAACAGAGACAGGGAAGAAAAAGGCTCCTTGTAAAAGGAGGGATTTTAGCTAGGACTCAAAGGAAGCTAGAGAAGCCAGGAGGCAGACACATGGAGGGAAAATATTCTAGACATGGAGGAGAGCCAGTGAAAATGCAGGATCAGGAGGATATTGTCTGAGGAAAAGCAAGGATGTCAGCGTCAATGGATCACAGGCTACGTGGGGATATGTAGCAGTAAGAAGTATATAAATGTAGCAATGGGGCAAAGATTTGAAGGGCTTTGAATGCCAAACAGAGGAGTTTATATTTGGTTCTGAGGTGATAGGGAACCATCAGAGTTTACTGAATGGGGGAATGAGGCCAAGGTGACATGGTTATATTTGCTCTTTAGGAAGATTAAATCAATAGTTGAGTATACATAAATAGATGCATACAACAAACATACAGAGTAAGTGAAAAATAAACTCAGAGGAGAAACTAATAGCTGGAGTTACCAGAAAAGGCTCTCTGTAGAAGTAGAGATGAGGAGGAAGAACATTCCAGGGATAATCAATGTAGAGGCAAAGATTTCAGAGATGAAACATTGTGTGTGAAGTATAGTAAATAGACTAACATGACTGAACCATGGAGCAAATAGAGGCAAATGATGTGTAAAAACACTGGACAGGTAGGAAGGGACCAAGTTTTGAAAAGCATTAAACATCAAGCCACGGACTTTATATCTGGCCCAAGAGATAACAAGGAGTTGCTGGAGTTTATTGAGTAAGGGAGTAGCATGGTTAGACCTGTGTTTACAGAAGATCACATTGGCAGCTGAGGAGAAGACTGGATTAGAGTGGAGAGAGACTTATAGTTGGGAGATCAGTCAGAAGACTTGCAGTAGCCCAGTCAAGTGGTGATGTTGGGTCTGAATTAAGGTGGTGGCTTGGATGAGTTGAGAAAAGGGAATGAATGAGAGAGACATTAAGAATGTTGATACTTGGCAACTGATAAGCTATATGGGGTGAGGATAAGGCATGGAAGAAGTCTAATGTTCAAGATGGAACAATGCTGAGAGCTCCTGATTGGCAGGACAGAGAGAAGACCAAGAGAGACTTCACTGAGAAAGTATAATTTTAGCTAGACTTCAAAGAGAAGGTGGGCTTTCCATGGGTAAAGACACAGAGAAAGGTATTTCATGTGATCAGAAACAGAATAAACAAAGGGGCCTGGACACATGTTCTCATCTAAAGCAGTGAAACATTTCATTGAGATGAAAGAGTGTTCAAATAAATGGAAAATAAGATGGAACTAGAACGAAGACCTCAATTCAAGTCCTTTCTCTCTTCCTTACTCTTCTTATGCTCAAGAAGCAAATGATTTTGGTTCCTCAGGCTTCAGTTTCCCCATCTCAAAAATTAAAGTTTGATGATATAATTTCTAGGATCCCCTTCTTCACTCCTGAGCTTTATCTGTTGTTGGGGGATACAGTAGTAGGGGCAAGGGGAAAAGCACCATTTGACCTCAATCTGAGAAACATTTATCAGGTACCTGTTCTGTCCAAGGCACTGATAATAAGCAATAGGGATACAAAGATAGCGACTATTTTACATCCCCACCAACCCAAGAAAGTTGGATTCTAATGGAAGATATTATGTGTAAATGAATAAGTAAACATGAAATAACTTAAAGGTGGATATGGCACTAACAACTAAGTAAGGAAAGGTTTTAAGAAGAAGAAAATGACATCCCTTCTAGTTCTAAATCCTACAATTCTATGAAGGAGAGTAATGGTAATAATAGTAATAATAGTAGTAGTAGTAGTAGTAGTAGTAGTAGTAGTAATAGTAGTGGTGGTGGTGGAGGAGGAGGAGGAAGAGGAAGAAGAGGAAGAAGAAGAAGAAGAAGAAGAAGAAGAAGAAGAAGAAGAAGAAGAAGAAGAAGAAGAAGAAGAAGAAGAAG
>NC_058131.1:90363598-90381722 GCF_016433145.1 Gracilinanus agilis
CTCCTCCTCCTCCTCCTCCTCCTCCTCCTCCTCCTCCTCCTCCTCCTCCTCCTCCACCTCCTCCTCCTCCTTCTCCTTCTTTTTCTTCTTTAGAAAAAGATTTGTGTTTTTTTCCAAAGTGCTTGGTATCCTTTCCTCTTTTAAATATTTTGAAATTTGATTCCTCAGTGCCTCAAAATTGTGTCATCTCTAATACAGACCTCTGATCTGTGTACTCAATCTAATCCAGCTGCTTTTCCTGTCTTTCTTATAGCCTCATTTCTACTGCCTCCTATCATATATTGGGGACAGTCATATTAATGACCAAATATGGAGCTTCAATTGAAATTGGTGAGAAAGGTTTATTCTATGAATGTCTATAGATATTTTACATTTTTCATTCATTTGTTATCTCCCAGTTTTACCCTGAAATGCTCTTAACTGGGTCCCGTACCAACTTTTCTGCACACTTGCTTAATATTACTCATAATCTTACACCATCTTCTACTGTAAGATTATTCAAATAATTTTGTATGCTAAACGGTTAAGGGTGTTGCCCAAAGATACCATATATCTCTATTAATCAAAGCAATTAAGGGTTTGCTAGACAGTATCTAGTTTTATGTTAGAGAACTTGAAAATATGGTGATAGTTCTATGTTGATGTTTCCTTTTAAAACATTTCTTAGCTTATTTAAGTCAGATTAACATTGTTTTAACTGCACGCATATTTTCCATTCATTTTTTATTATTTTAGTTTGGTGATTTTTAGAGAACAATGAGATCTGTGCCAATAAAAATTCTTTTCTTCTTGTTTGCCCATCAGGAAGCATCTTGGGAGAGAAAGGAGCCTTATTGTCCCAGCTCCATCAACTCTTGTTGGGATTTGGGTACAAAAATGGATTTTGGAGAGACAGATTGATAGGCATGGGTTTAATAGGAGTTAAAAGGAATGCTTAATCCCAGTGATCTAACTCCAAGTAGGATAGAAATCTGGAACCAATGACCTAATATTGGTACCAATAGAAAGCCCATCAAAAGAACAGATTAGCTTGAGGAATTCTGCTGCCTTTTCCTGAATATCTGGTTGAAGGTGGTAACTCACCGCCCTCAGCCACACCCTTAAAAAAAGCTTTAGCTCTCTTTTTTAGGAACCACTGTACCCCAGTAAATACTAGCAAAGAGCAACAGATGGTCCTGAAGAAGATACATAGCCTTGCAGATGTTAGGAGGAATAAAATTTTAGTAAATGCATACTGTGTGCCAGGCACTGTGATAGTATAAATACTACCTCATTTAGTTCTTCACAATAACCTTGTGAGAGAGGTGCTATGATCATCCCTGTTTAACAGTTAAGGAGACTGAGACTTGAGTGAACTTGCTCGGCATCTGAAACTGGATTTGAACTCCAGACTTAATGTTCTATCCAGTCTCCACCTAGCTGCCTCTAGATGGTAGCAAAGAACAACATGGAGGTCCATGAGAATAGCAAAGATGTTCATCAGAGATCTTTTTCTTTTTTCTTTTTTTTTTTTGTGGGATGGGCACTATATTTGTAATGCTACTTGACTAATTGTCTTTTGCTTTGATCTAATATGCTGAATGGTTGCCTAATAAAAGTACACACGCTAGTGGGGGCTCATGACCAATAGTTTTGAGAGGGAGCAGACCCACAGAGTGTCTCAAATTTGATGTCATTTTTCGGGTAGTCCAAATGAGATGACCAAGTGTCCCAAGAAACGCTGTTTCATTTTGCCTTTGGTTATAAAATAAAATGGACTCAATGAGCTCCTTTATTTTGTCTCTCTAAGGAAACCTTGCAAACCATCTTTCTATTTAGCTGCAACTTCCTTTTGCCTACTGATTTAATTTATAGTAAGAATGTCAAGTTTGATATTCAGTTCCTCTAATGGTATTTCAGTCATGGGCAAGGACTGTGTATCAAAACTGTGATTCTTAGTACCCTTACCCCCCTTTATACTATTTTGTCAAATGTGAAAGAGAGTAATACATCTTACATTTTATCTTTGTTTCATGGGTTATGATAGCTAAAGAACTTATCACCTAATAGCCAGCCTTCTTTAGAATTTTCTGCCTTCTTTAAGTTCTGTCTAACTTTCTTTTTCTCAATAATAAAAAGGGGGCCATAATAATATCTACTTTTTATGAGGATCAAATGAGATAATATTTGTAAAATTCTTAGCACAGTGCCAGGCACATAGAAGGTGCTTAATAAATGCTTGGTTCTTTCCTTCCTAGTTGTAGTGGAGAGAGTGTTAGATTTGATGTTACAGGTTCTGGGTTCATTTTCTAATCCTCATACCTAATATCCTTCATTAGAAATCTTTAAACTGCCTTGACTGTTTGTTGAGTATATTGTAGTGAAGATTCTTTTGAGGGGTATGGCATAGGGGGCGAACTGCCTGCTCAGTTCTCTTCTAACTTAAAACAATTCTGTAATTCTGACCTTGAACAAATTTATTACCCCTGCCAAGCACTTTAGAAAGCTCACAATTATATAGTTCTTCCCTCACAACAACCCTTAGAAATGGGTAACACCAGTATTATTTGTGCTAACTACTTATGCTACCAACCTAAAAACATGGAGAGATGAAGTGACTTATCCCAAGTCATGCAAGTAGTCAAAATTAAGGATTCAGACCCATTTTCTCTACCAATTCCACTAATATAATGCTACTTCTCATATGATCCAGGATAACTTGTCGCCAAAATCCCAGCCCTCTCCACCCTCTTTCCCCATCTGAAACCCAAGGAGAGGAGAGAACATGTTAGGGCTTGGCCAGGCATCAGGGCTGAAAATAACAACTGAGCTAGGGACGTCCCCTCTGCTTGAGTTCCTGGGATGACTCCATCTCTGGACTATTCTTAACTCAGTCTCTAGAGGACTAGACTTCCCCATTGCCTCTGCCTCCAGCCTCTGCACATATCCTCTTCTCACCTCCCAAAGCCAGGCACAAGCAGAGCGGTCCTCCTGTACACCCAGGAGACTATAATCCCTGAATCTGGGAGCTTGGTGGGGCCAACACTGGAGCTGTCAGAGGCTTCACTTTTGTATAGACATTTTCCTGAACTGCTATAATAAGTATAACCTTTCATTTCTGTGAAGGATCTTTTTGACCCACCCATATAACTACGATATTTGTAGTAATGTTGTCATCTCTTTGTGTGAACCCCAGAGGTATTCTGATCTCTATTTGTCAGAGAGAGGGGCTAAAATCCATTACTTAGCCAAAGTAACCTAGAAAGTCTGGGTGAAACCAGTGGAAATGAAGTCTCTTGGTATTTTCCCCTATGGCACTGCTTCCCTGCAGTAGTCATTGAGCAAGGACTTTCTGCCTTCTTTAAATTCTAACTTTCTTTTTCTCAATAATAAAATGAGGATAATAATACTATCTGGGTACTATCATCCTCACGGTGAGACTTACCCTAGAGTCCTCCTCAAACTCACCACACCAACCCAGCACCTTTCCAATAAAGCCAAAGAAAATAGCCGCCCAAGCCAAAGAAATGCTCCTGGGTTACATGGATCATCCATAGTTTTACGTAGGACAGTGAGCAAGCTTCTCTCGTTCTTTAATGCCGTGGCTTACTTTGCCTATATTCCAGGAAAAAAGCATGTGTGCTATCAATGATAAATCGAAATAGAGAGTAAATTCTTTTCAAGGAAAGGCAGGTGGCTCTATATTTATCCTTCAATATAATGTAAATTCTTTAGTAATGGTGCATTGGAGGGTTCCCTGGTTTTAGAGTCAGAGGACCTGGGCTGAAATTCCACTTCCATTGCCTGGATAATCTTGGGCAAGTAACATTATTTCTCCAGGCCTCAGTTTCTATAACTATAAAAAGAGAGGGTCGACCTTGATATCATCTTTTTAGTTATGGATTTATGACCCTATGATCATCACTCTTAGTTGATCTATTTATCCTCTCCTAACCTATCCTGTCCTACCATGCCTTCTCCAATCCCATCCTACCTTATCATACTCCATCCTGCCCTACCTTCTCTTCTCTTATGTTCCTCGTGTATTTAATACCACTTAACAAGCATTCACTAAGACTCTGTATGTGTCCAGACCTGCTCTGGGCATATACAAGAGAGAAGACAAGGGCCACTGCCTTCGAGAAGTTTGAATTCTAGTCGAGAAAACAAAATTTGCACACAAGAAAGAAGGAAACATGGTATTGTGGATATACTATACCTAAACTAATTAGTTAGTTTTAAATCCATAAAACCTGGACTTTAGGCAAAAAAAAAATGTTACAAGGCAATTAGTGGAGCTAGAGAGAGCTATTGCTCTGGGCTAGAGGGATTCAGAGGTCTGAAGACAGGGGAGGAGAAAGAGAAGGAGGTTTAGGAAAAGTAAGTACTCCACTAGAGGAAGGACATGTCTAAAACCATAGGGATAAGAACCAACAGAAAGTATGAAGTTATCATTGCTAATATGTAGGGCTTTGAATACATTTTTAATCAAAGGAGTAGTTTGAGATTATATAAATTAATATCAAATAGTGAGAAACCTTGATCTATAGGATAAGGAGTTTAGAATTTACCCTAGAATAGTAAGAATCATAGCCCACACTTATACATCACATTTATGAAAAGGTTTGCAAATATTTCCTCATTTGATCCTTACAACAACCCTGTGAAGCAAGTCCTATTATTATCCCCATTTTTCAGATGATAAAACTGAGGCAGAGAGCCTTTAAGCAACTCACTCAGAGTCACATAATTGCAGGGTTCCAATGAAAGGTTTTTATTTTTATTTTTTAAACCCTTACCTTCTCTCTCAGAATCAATATCTTGTATTGGTTCCAAGGCAGAAGGGAGATCTGGGCTAGGCAATAGGGAGTAAGTGACTTGTCCAGGATCACATAGCTAGGAAGTGTCTGAGGTCAGATTTGAACCTAGGACCTCCCATCTCTAGGTTTGGCTCTCAATCCACTGAGCCACCCATCTGTCCCCCATCCAATAAAAGGTTTTGAGCATGAGAGACAGATATGGAGAAAGCTGGGTATTATGAAGAAAAATCTGGTGGGTAGATGGGGATAGAGGAGGCTAGAATCCCCCAAACAAATTATAGCTTCAAAGGAAAGTGCCAAGATAAAATGTGACCAAGGAGATGACCATGAGAAACAGAAGAAGATAGCAAAGAAGGAGGTCCTGTGGCCACCCATTTCCCTAAAGAGGACAACGGATCTTGGAGGTCAATTCTATGGTCCAGTAATTTTCTGGAAATGAATTTTTGTTCCTCGCCTGATCTCTCTCCTTTGGTGCATGGGGTGGGATGGAAATGAGTAATAATAGCTGTCCAGCTGCTGCATTTGGGAACACAGTATGGGCATGAGCTCCTTTGCCTCCTGCCAATATCATAGATATTTCTGTCCCAGTGAGATACCGCAGGGTATAAGGCAGGGAATGGGGACAACCAGCCTACCCAGCTCCTCACTCTGGCCCAAGAAGCTCTTGCCCTCAGACTAAGAGCTACCAAAGATGGAGACTATATCTCTTTCATCAGATGGGGACCTCCTTCAATGAAACTCCTCTTCAAGCCAAGAGCTTCTCAGAGGCAAGGACTGTCTCCCTTATGGTTACTGCTCTAGTGAGGAAGGAACATGAGTAGAGAAAGGAATTGACAGAATGGAATGGCCCAAAGGGAGCTTCCAGACTAGGGGATCTCCAGCAGGGGGTGCTGTTGGTCCATTCCAAGATCACCAAACAATGAGGGAGGCCCAACATGCCAAGCTGGCCTCCCTGGTCATCCTGCCCTCCACCCTTCAAGTGCAAACAGTCCTATCAAACACCCGCCTCTTTCCTGCTTTGTATTGTAGGAGCAAAGCATGGCTTTCCTTCCTCTTGACTCAATGAAGTGTTCTTGATTGCTGGATCTCTTCCTCCATGCAGCCTGCTAATCCAATTCTCCCCATCTTAGTTTTCTTTAACTCTCCTTCTTTCCAACTTCTGTCCAAGGATGAGTTGAAACTAAGGCTCAACTCCCTTCATCTCAATTCCTGGTGGGGCATTTACTTGGGCTTGGGATATCTTGGGATTGGGCAGCTTCCCTTGGAATTTTCAGCCATTTTCTTTTCATGTTATCTTCCTGGGGTCAAGACTCAGTTCTTCTCCTTATTATCCATACAACATGAAGTAAGTCATTTAATATTTCTGGATCTCAGTTTCTTTATCTGCAGAATGAAAAGGTTGAACTAGATGAACTAGATTCAGGTTCATGAGTCTACAGTTCCTTTTGTATCATCGTGTTAATCTTTTCAAATTTGTAATTTTATTGCTATCTTTTGCTTTTCTGTCTCATTGATAATCTTTTACATGGCAACCCATCCATCGTAATGAAGATCAAAAAAGAAAGGGGTGGGGTGGAATATAATTCAACAAAATCAGCCAATTCATCGACTGAGTCTGACAGTGTATGCAATATTGCACACTCAGAGTTCCCCCCAAGAAAAAATAAAGAAGATCAATTTTTAACCTCATCCTTGGAGCCAAGCTTGGTCATTATAACTTATACAATGTTCAGTTTCTTTTGGGCTATTTTTCATTTCTACTGTTGTAGTAACTGCTTTCCTGCTTACTTCATTCTCCATCAGCCTATGTGTTTTCCTTCCCATATTTCTTTTAAGTCTTCATAATAATTTTCATTTCTTGGAGAGCACCAATTACATTATAATAACATTACAGCCACAATTTCTTTAGTCATTCCCCAATCAATGAATGTTTTGTTTCTAGTTCTTTGATACTAAAAAAAAGTATTGCTATGAATATTTGAATGTATATGGGGGCTTTTTTCCTGTCCTTGACCCCCTTGGGGACCTCACAATGGGATCTCTGAGTCAAAGGGGATAGACATTTTAGTCTTTTTTTCCCAAAAAGAATAATTCCAAATTGTTTTACAGAATTTTTGGACTAATTCACAGCTCCACCAACAATGTATTAGTGTACCTATTTTTCTACAGCCTCATAAGATAAGTAATATTGTTGTTGTTATCCTTACTGAAATTGAATAGATAAGAATCTGAGGCCTAGTGAGGTTACATGACTTAACCAAGGTTGCTCAGCAAGTCAGTGACAGAAATAATATTAGAATCCAGATTTCTGAATTCCCAACACGAGTCTTGCTCACAAGACAATAATAGCTACATCAATGGATATTGTGGAAGATATAACCTGAAGAAGTGAATTTCTCACCTCTCTAGTCCATCCTTCATACAGCTACAAAAATAATTTGGTTTTAGTTTTTTTTAACTATTTACTATAAAAGCATAGGCTAAAACTTATATACTCCGGGCCAAGGTTAACATCCTAATATTTGTTAATATTACTTATGCTATGACATTCTATTATAGTAATGAACAAGAATTTGTTCAAACCACCCCATCATTAGTTAATGAGGTTACTTCCAGTTGTTGGCAATTACACATAATCTATGAAAATATTTTAAAAGTTCTTTTTTTTGCCATTTTTTAAATCATATTTTCAGAGTATGCTCCCAAAAATGGTATGATTAGATCAAAGAGTATGATTGTTTTTTAACATGCTATATTACTATTCTTCAAAAAAATTCAAATTTCCAATTCCACAAGAAATGAATAAATATGTCTATTTATCTATACTCTGATTAATATTATATTATTGCTTTTTTATTAGTTTGCTTCCAAAGTAATCTTCTTATTACATAGATCTAACCATATAACTTCTTACTCAAAAAACTTCTGTGATTTCCTATTACCTATGGCAGTGACCCTCAAAATTTTTTACCTCAAGATCCTTAAAAATTAGTGAGGAGGGGCAGCTGGGTAGCTCAGTGGAGTGAGAGTCAGGCCTAGAGACAGGAGGTCCTAGGTTCAAACCCGGCCTCAGCCACTTCCCAGCTGTGTGACCCTGGGCAAGTCACTTGACCCCCATTGCCCACCCTTACCACTCTTCCACCTATGAGACAATACACCGAAGTACAAGGGTAAAAAAAAAAAATTAGTGAGGACCCCAAATAGCTTTTGTTTATGTGGATAATATCTATTAATATTTAGCAAACTAGAAATTAAAGTATCTTAGTATCATTATGAAAACGGTTTTGATCTCTGTGTAATTAGGATCTGTTCCCCAGGACTCTAAATCCCAGCATCCCACTTTCATTCTCAAGTTATATCCTTATGTTTTGGAGATATAGTTTTGTGTAGCTCCAACCCTCTCTCTCTTTTCCCGCAAACACAGCTGGGAAAACTTTTCTTTACTCAGGCTTTTACTTTTGTCCTTTTATTTCTTCTACTTCAAGTGATTATTAATAAATCTTGTAAAATATACTTGGAGTTATTGGATATTAATTTTAATCTTACATCTCAAGGACCTTGCCTTGAGAAAGCCCAGGAGTCCCCCAGACCACACTTTGAGAACTTAAAGGACTTGTTAGTCTTGCATGAATGCCTTCCACAGGCTGGTTAGATCCTTCCTTTTCCAGCATCCATGCACTTTATAAAGTCCAAATTCAACCATGGTTGCTTCTTCATCTCTTCATCTCTATAAATTTAGAGCTCCAGTACCACATAGGCTATTCTCAGTGCCTGGAAGAGGTTGTCTCCAAATCTTGAAAATAATACAATCATGGATTTAAAGGTGGAAGGTTTTCTAATGCAATTCTCATTTTATAGACATGATAGAGGCTGAATTAGCCTACTGGGACCATTCTGATAAGTAATTCTTCCATGAGAAATGAGGGAAGGATCTTCTTTCCCTACCCTGGTAGTTTCCATACCTTGGTAGCAATCAGAAACTGAAGCCCAGTTTTTGGTTTAGGTGAGCCTGAAACTGAATTTAAGAGCTGCCACTATTGTTCTTTGTTTCTTCCCTAAATATAGTGACTGAGCAGAAATCCTGAGATGACTTCCCAGCCTTGGAAACAACCTTGTGAGTTCAAGAGATTGGGAGCCCCTGGGTCTTCAACCAGGATCAGCAACATTTTGGGAGAAACCCAAATGAACACTGGCTGGAAAATGAGCCTAACATCTAGCCCAACACACAGAAGGTAAAGATCGATTGTGGATTCAGCAAAACCACAAAATGTGTCATGCTTTGACTCTTTTATAGGTTACTTCCAGTTTTAAAAAGCCTAATTAATATTTTTGAATATTTGAATGTATATGGGGGCTTTTTTCCTGTCCTTGACTTCCTTGGGGACCTCACAATGGGATCTCTGAGTCACAGGGGGCGGACATTTTAGTCTTTTTTCAAAAAGAATAATTACAAATTGTTTTTCAGAATTTTTGAACTAATTCACAGCTCAGGAAGAATAATAGTAATTAAAATCTATTATTGTAACTAGTTGAAGTCTTCATTAACAGGAAGAATAACAGTAATTAAAACCTATTACTATAGCTAGTATAAGTCTTCATTAAAAAATACCTATGAGTTTCTTGTGTTTAACATTTAGGGTTACAGTTAGGAGGAAATAAAATAGCTGTCCTATACCTGATTTATATTGTACATTGAATGCCTTTCTATCCCCAGCTTTTGAGGAGATCCTAGATATGAGTTAAACCAAAGTTTTATATGATTTCCCTGAAGTCTCAAAAGTTGGAATATAAAGATCCAGAACATATGAGAAAAAGAGCTTGACTCCTTGCTTTAGAAGCTTGGCTCCCCCAGAACTGAGCTGGCTTGTGTTCATAGCAAAGAAAAGAGCCCCTTAATGGGAAATGGAGAAAGTTCAGCTCCCCTGGGTCCAGCAATAATTTTTAGGTATGATGTTATAATAGTATAAGTTCTTTGTTAAAGTCTCTACATGGACAATTTCTATAGTCTTCCTCTGATATTTAAGTCTAGTTGCTCTGTCCAAAAAGGAAATGGATTTAGTGTGAAATGACCTGTTTTTAATGAAGCCATGCTGGCTCTTCATGCTCACCACCTTCTCTTCTAGCTGTTCACTCACCATTCCTTTAATAAGGTATTCTAGAATGTTTTGTTTTGTTTTTCTTCAGAAATCAAAAGCAAATTCACCAGCCTGTAATTTGCATTAACTTGCAAACTCTAATTTCTTCCTTTTAAAAAAATATCAAGAAAGCATTTTCCCTTTCCAGTCCTCCAGCACTTTCTCCTGTTCACAGTATTTTAAGAGTCACTAAAAAATGTGGGAAAATAGGGCCTAAAGAAAAATATACACAATGACTTACATAATATAAATAAAGTCATCCCAGAGAGGTGGCAAAACACAAGTTAACTACAAGGGTCAGTATTAATATCATACCCTCAAAGTTCAAAGACACATCTTTCTTTTCTTTTAACATGACATGAAGGCAGCTAGTGGATTGAGAGCCAGGTCTAGAGATTGGGTGTCCTGGGTTCAAATCTGGTCTCAGAGACTTCCTGAGCAAGTCACTTAACCTCCATTGCTTAGCCCTTAACCATTCTTCTGCCTTGAAATTAATACATGATATTGACTCTAAGATAGAAGGTAAGAGTTTTGGGGTTTTTAATCACATGAAAATCTACAAAAGTGGAGAGTGACATCGAATTATCATACTTTTAAAGAAATGCATGTTGGAGGTGGTTTAGGTATTGGTTGTGAAGCATATGTTGTATTAAAACTTCCCCTTTTCCTCTTTATCTGAATTATTTCTTTGTGTCTTTGCTCACTATCATTCTTGAGAATATTTCCCTAAAGATTTACTGGAACCAGTTCTTATTGGCTTTCAAGAACAGGTTCTTAAATTTTCAATGGTAGCATTTATACCTCAGAAATATGTTAGCCTTTTTTTAAAAATATCACAGATGGGGACTCAACAGTCACATCTGATCATTCTTTCAGTATCCTGGGATATAGTTCATCTGGTACAGGAGATTCAAAGTCATCAAGGCAGCTAAGTGTTCTTTTTCTTTCTCCCAACTTATCTTGGGTATCGGCTCTCTATCAACCATCTTTTTTTTTTTCACATCCACCCTGGCATAGAAAACAGCAGCACACAACAAGTGTTGGGCAGATTTGCTTTTTCTTCTTCATCCGTTATCATCGTCCCACTTATCACCCAAAGCAATGATCTTATCCCTTCTTTGATCTCTTTTTTCCCCCACAATACAGCTTTATAGGCTGAACTCATTTTAAGTTTCAGGGCTTCTAACACTAGTCTTTAAAGTATTGGGTGACATTTTTGCATTAGCTACCCTTGTTTTTAGCGATCTGTTTAAAATCTAAATTGGTTGGTGAGGCTCCAGTACATTCAGGTCAGATTCATTAAACAATTTCCTCTTTTCCTCTACATCTGAATTATTTCTTTGTGTCTTCACACTTTCATTCCTGAGCATGTTCCCCTAAGGATATATGGAACCAGTTCTTATTGGCCCTCAAGAGCTGGTTTTTAAATTTTCAGTGTTAGTATTTATTCCTTAGAGACAACAAACATTGCAAATCTGGGTTTAATTTATTGTTTTGTTGATTTCTAGGCTTAAGGTAATGAAGAAAATATTAACAAAGCAGATTAAATTGCACACATATTTTTCTGGAAAGCTGGTTCATCGAGCAGCACCTGGGAGAACTTTCCTCCCATTCCTCTTTTGCTGTCTTCCCCTAGAGTTTTAGTCCATGAGATTCTTCCTGTACTTTCTCTGAACACTGAAGTCTATGGGCATGTCAGACATTTTGGACGTAGATTTGAACACTCACTTAGTTGTGGCAGAAATGCCAATATCATACATTCTGTGCAGGTCATTACGCCGTCTCCACTGCTCTTCATTCATGCTGGATGTGAGATGCTCTGTCCTTTGCCATTCTTGCTGGTATATCCCCCCTGGAGAAAGGCTTTTCCTTGAACTCTCCACCTAGGCCAATTTTATTCAACTTTCAAAATCTAATTCAAGCACTGGCTCTTGCATGAAGTCTAACCTGAATGCCACTATTCCTCAATAATCTCTTCCTCTGAACCATAAGCATCCAGCACTTAATTACACACTCCTTTATAATATTCTCTCATTGCTTCATGGGCATGAGTCTAGTCTCCTTAGGTAGACCATAAGCTCCCTAAGGGCAGGGACCATTCCTATTGTCTTGTATGGGGCTGGGAAAGACACTTATTATCTGGTATTGGTTACTTCATCTGTTAAATAAGGGAAATGATACATTACGTACTTAAAAGGAAGAGGCCTTTAAGTAGGTAATGCATCACTGAAGTTTATGATTTGCGATACCTTCCAGTTCTAAAACTGAAGTAAGCATGTGATGAGAAACCCTTACTATTTGGATTCTAACTATAAATCTTTCTTAAAAATTGATGTTAATTTGATGTAGGCATACCTATTATCTTTTTTCTTCTCAACTTAAACCACAAAATTTCCATATACTTAGGAGAATTTTTTTAAAAAGATTGTACTTCTGAAACCACAGGTCTCTATTTTGTGAAGTTTGCTTTTCTTTTTAAATACATAAGAAATTGAATCTGTAGGTTTCAAAACAGTCCTGCTGGTCTATGCATCATTCTAACCTTCCTTCTGTGCTATTATCTGCATTAAAAAAAAGGTTATCTCAATTCTTTTCTTCTCTTCCTTTGCCTTCACCATCTCCTTCCTTCTCCTCCTTCTCCCTTCTCCCTTCTCTCTTCTCCCTCTTCTCCTTCTTCTCCTCTTTCTCCTCCTCTTCCTCCTCCTCCTCCTCCTCCTCCTCCTCCTTCTTCTTCCACTTTCCCTATCCCACCTTCCCCTTTTACCTCACCAGTAGGAAGGAGGGGAAAGCCCTTAAAGCAAATATACATAGTCAAGCAAAAGATTCTCACCTAGGCTATATCCAAAAATGTATTTCTTATTCTGCATCTGCTGGCTGTAAAACATAAAGACAGTTGTCATTCTTAAATCCATTTGCATTTGGCCATTATCCTAATAGAGAATACCTTGTTATTCTATTATAAGAACTGCCCATTCCATCTTCTTCCCTCATTTCTTTATAGTATACCATCATCTACACCATTTTGAAAATAATTTTTCTCATTTGTACATCTGATTTTATCATTGCACTCCTCAAAGATCTTCACTGGTTCCCTTTTCATAATTCCTTTCCTTCATTTTTATGGCCCTCCACAATCTGGTGCCAACCTACCTTTCCCATGTTCTCTCAGACTCTGCCTCTCTACTACTTCATTTTCCAGTCAAACATTATTATACAATGTCCCTAAACCCACACCATGGTTCTGGCCTCCTGATCTTTACTATGCCGAGGATCCTGCTCCACCTGCTTTAAACCCAAGCCAAATGCCATCTCCTGATCCCTCTCCCTGATCTCTGCCAATTGGCAATGACCTTTGCTCCCTTGGATTTTCCATAGTATTTTATATCTCTAACATACCTATTGCATATTATTTTGTAATGTAGTTACAGATGTATACGATATCCATCTATTAGAACAAGAATTCTATGTGGGCAAAAAATCTATCTCATCTAAATCTTGTCTATCTAGTGAGCCCAGCATTGTGTTCTGATCACAACAGGTTTACTAAACTGAATTAACTACAGGAATAGCTTCAACAGGAATGGGCATCTCATTGATGATCAGTAGATTCACAGTGTAGAAAAGCCCTACAAAGAATTCATTGGCTTCTTAGAGCCCCATTACTGTGGTGGCCCACTAAATACTACCTTTTGGTGCAATGCTGCTCAATTCAAAAATCACCTTTCAGTCCTATCTATACACTTAATATCCCAGACAAACTAGACTGCCAGCTATTCCCCAACTTACCTCTCCATGCATATCACTCCTTATCTGTCTCCAAAAATCCTGATCTTCCTTCAAAGCTCATCTCCCCTATCACCTTCCCTAATCCCCACTCCTTTTACCTTGGGTTTTTTTTTTATCTGCAAAAAATAGCCTTCCCTCCCCACATCAACCTGTCCCACTCTCCAAATGAAAATGAAAATAAAATCCCTATTGCAAACAGGTATAGTCAAACAAAACAAATTTACATTAGCATTTGCACTCTGAGTCTTTTCCCTCACTATCAGGAGGTAGGCAGTACGCTTTATCATTAGTCCTCTGGATTTGTGGTTGGTCCTTACAGGGATCAGAGTCCTTCATTCTTTCCAAGTGGTTTGTCTTTACCATGTTTCCATCATGTAGATTGTTCTGGTCCTATTCATTTTACTCTGTATCAGTTTATATAAGTCTTCTTAGGTTTCTCTGAAACCATGTCCTTTATCATTTCAGGACAATAGGATTTCATCACATTTATATACCACACTTATTTGGGCCATTCCCCAATTTCTGGGCAACCTCTCAGATCACTCTTCTTTGCCATCCCAAAAAGATTGATAAATATGTTTGTACATTCATAGCTGGAGTTTATCTTTCTTAGGACAAATCTCTTCCCTTAATTTGCCTTCCCTCTAATTCCCCTTTCCCTTCTATTTCCCTGTTTAGTAAAATGTATTTCTGTACCCACCTCCCTTTGTATGTGTTTACTCTTCCTTCTTTGACATTGTTCAAAGTGATGTTCAAGGATCGGCCATCTTCCTAACCCCCTGCTCTTTGTTTATAAAGATATCTACTTTTGTACCCTTGGTTATATTAGATAATTTTTCCTAACCTTCCTTTTTTTCCCCCTCTTCCTCTGTCCAGCATATTTCTCTTACTTGACTTTTCCTTTTTCTCTTAATATCACTAAGACCTAACAAAATCGCTTCCAGGCTTTGTCTAATTAGACTAGCTCTATGATAATAGGGATCAAAAGGGATATATCTATCATTTCTGCATATTCAAATGTAAGCAGTTTATATTTGTTTAGTCCTTTATAATTGTTTGCTCTTGTTTACCCTTTTATATTTCTCTTAACACTTGTGTATGACCTCCAAAGTTTCTACCCAGATCTGGTTTTTTTTATCAGGAATGCTTAGAAATCCTATATTTCATTAAAGATTCATTTTTCTTTTTAGTAAGTAAGTTATTGTTGGTTGCAAGCCTAGCTCCTTTTGCTCTCTGGAATATTGTACTATAAGTTCTCTGCTCCTTTGTGGTGGTGGCAACATATCATGTGTCTTAACTGTGAATCCCCAATACTTGAATTCTTTCTTTCTGCCTGCTTGGAATATTTCTAATTTGAGCTAAAAGATCTATATTTGGGCTATATTGTTCCTGGAAGCTTTCATTTTGGGGTTTCTTTCAGGAGGTGACCAATGAAGCCTCTCTATTTACACTTTGCCCTCCAATTCTAAGAGATCTGAACAGTTTTCTTTTAAGATTTCTTGAAATATGATGTTTAGCCTCTTTTTTTGGTCATGGTGCTCAGATAGTCCTATGAGTCTTAAATTTTTTTCTCCTCAGTCTATTTTCTAGGTCAATTGTTTTTTCTTTGTAATACTGTACATTTTTCTTCTATCTTTTCAGTCTTTTGACTTTATTTTAAATACTTTTGTTGTCTCATGAAGGCACTGGCTTCCATGTAGTCTGTTCTAATTTTGAGGGAGTTTGTTACTTAGTAAGTTTTGTGCTTCTTGTGTCAAACTATTAATTACCTTTCCAATTCTTTCCTATTTCATTTTCCAATTTTTTCCCTTTAACCATCTCATTTAGTTATAAAAACTGTTTAAACTCTTTTTAAAAAATCTCTTGCTTCATCCCTCCTAAAAATTCTAGTTGTCTGTACCCAAAATATGTTTTTCTTTGTGGCTTTGCTTGCAGATGTTTTGTAGTCAGTCTCTTCTGCATTTGTGTGTATAGCCTCCCTTTTTCCATAATAGCTTTTTATGATGGAATTATTTTATTGTTTGCTTATTCTCCCAATCTACTTGTTCCTTTTTCTGATTCCAATCCTAGAACAACACTTTAAGGTGCTTTTTTCTCCTCAGACCAACCTTGATCTGTGACCACAGTAAGTGATAAAACTGATCCCACACTCTGTACTTCATGTCCAATATTGATCTTGGCCTCCTCTAACTCCAGTTAGAAGACTTTCCCTTAACCTAGAGTATTCTTGGCCATACCTTGCCCCATTCTCCTTAGACCTCTTAGTCTCTTTCCCTGTGTTGACCTATGGCTCACTGTGACTTTTCCTTGGATTTCTCCATCAATATTCAATCTGGTATATTTTATTTTTTTCCCACAAGTTATATTCCTTATTTTAAACTCTGAAATCTGCTTTGCTAAAATCTAGGTGATATGTTGGACTATACCTGAATTTTCCTTCTCCTGTTTATTTATCATGACATAATAGTAGTTAATTTCTCCAAGAACACCATTATTTTATTTTAAGAACACATTCTTCCTAAATGTTTAGAGAGGGTCCTAGAAAGGCAACTTCATTCTAAATTTTGAAGAATGAAATTATCATGAAAGAAATTCAAGATTTTCTCAGTTGTTCTTTTTGACCTGTAGAGCTATAGAATATAGAACATGTCAAGATAGTAGAAACTCCTTTTTACTACTCCTATATATTTCCATGACATTTTTGTGATTTATTTCCTAAACACATCATAAATTTCCTCCTTCTTGCCAGGTGGTCTATATTATGCACTGACTATAATATTGTCCCTTGTTTTGAACTCCACTTATCTTTCTGGTACTTTTTCTGCATGTTCTTGGAGAAGTTTTGGGGGAGGGAGCCCAATATACTGCTTTCTATTACATAATCTTAGTTCTATGTCCCCCATTACCTTGTAATTAATCCTCCAGGACAAGGGTTCTTGACTTGAGTCCATGAATAGATTTCAAGGGGTACATGAACTTGGATGGGAAAAATCCATCTTTATTTTCCCTACTCTCTACCTGGAATTATGAATGCTGACAACAAACATTATTATGGAAAAAGGGCCCATAGGTTTCACCAGATTACCAACAGGGACCGTAATACAGACAAGGTGAAGAAGCCAATATAGGGCAAGCACCTTGAGGATAGGGTCTATTTTGTTTTCGTTTTTATAGCTCTAGCACTTTGTATCAGAATTTGCACAGAGAGGAAACTTAACAAATGGGGGTTGAATTGAATTGAATCAAATCAAATCATATGTTGTATATCTCAAGATTCTTTCATCTTCCAATCACCTGATTTGTTTCTTACATCTATATAAGGCAGATAAGGAGGTGGTATTATCTCCATTTTCCAGGTCCATCAAGGTAAAATAGTTTACTTAAGATCAAGTAGTCAATAGCAGAACTGGGACTAGAACCCAGGTCTCCTGACTCACAGCCCAAGGCTTTGTTCACTATGTCATACCTCAGTCCTTACCTCCCGGCCCATCTTCCTATCTACCTATTTACCATACTCATGTAACCCACAGAACAAGGCAAGCAGGTGGTTCTGAGCCATGACAGGTGGAAATCAAAAAATCATCTCTAAAGCCCAGAAGATATCTTCAGTCTGCCATCCTCTTTGGCAATGGGCATCCCCTTACTTTTATAGAGAGATACAATCAAAGTCCCCCAACAAAAGCTCAGTTCTCTATCACCTTATCAAATAGAGCCAAGGACCTCAAGATGAGCAAGGAACTCTGGCCCTGGTCAACTCCCTCCTCCTACATGGGGTTCCGGGAAATTAAAAGGTGGTAGATAGAGGCAGCTATAGATTTGTGGTCATTGATCATTATCCTTCCTGCGCTTCTGACTTGCTGAGGTGACGTTTGGCAGAACTTTCCTTATCTGTCATATAGGAGAGATACCTGCTGATCATGGTGGAGTATCACACACAACTGCAAGCAAGAATCTTTCAAAAATAACCAGAGTGAAAGTGATGACAGTAATTACAGAGGAGGGGAAAGGTCCTAATTCTCCCTTCACGCACTGAAGTTTTCACTAGGCATCTCCAATTGTTCATATAGCAAGCAGATGCTTTTTTAGTGGATATGTTTTGCTGGCTCCATTTCCGGCCACCTGTCTACCTCCTTCTATTTCTCTACTCCATGTTGGCCATGGATAGCACCTCTTAAACTGAATCAAAGCACCAGAGCTGAACTCAGCTTTACCCTCTTTTTCTTCTCTTCTTTCTCTTTCTTTCTCTTCTTTCCTTCTTTCTTTCCTTTCTTTTTTCTTCCTTCCTTTACTTCTTTCTTTCTTCTTTCTTCCTTTCTTTTTTATTCCTTCCTTCCTACCTTCCTTCCTTCCCTTCTCTCTCTCTTTCTTCCTTTCTTTTCTTCTTTCTTTCTTCCTTCCTTCCTT